>NC_056730.1:788804781-788884781 GCF_019279795.1 Protopterus annectens
TGAATAATGACAACATGTAAGAATCATAAACAGCATGTACCTCAGACAATGTGTATGAATACTTATGTGCTCTGGGTCTGTCAATGTGTCAGGTTAATAGCACCAAACTTCTAAATGTGTCCCTGAGGTTATTATGCAGTGTCCCCGATTCAGTGTTCATTCTTCCCCATTCGTATGAGAGGTCTGCTAGTGAGAGAAAGTGCATGTTCCTCCGACTACCTTAGAAAGATGATAGAATAATAGGGTTGGGGTTACCACCTGTCCACCTTTGTGAGGGACACTCCCCTTTGGGCAGTTGTGTCCTACAAAATAATTGCAATTATGGCAAATGTCCTGTGATTTAGGACAAAGATTTCCTATATTGTCTGTAGTAGTTGCATAAAACAATTATTTTGTATCGCAAACACCTAAATGTTATAAGAAAAAGCATAAGCAACTATAATGCTACAAGAATAACATTTTATTTAGGCTAAACAGTGAAGTACTCTCCTTTCTACTGGCTGTGGGTATGTTTTGTCCTGCAAAATCTGATGTCTCTACATAAAGGTCCTATAGGGTTGCCACCTTTTCAAATTCCCAAAGTGGGACATGTTCTGTAGAAATGTCAAATTTTCCAGGACAAAACATACCGACAGTCATGCATAGTACAGAATTTTACTTATATGCACAAATAAAAGCTTATTCAAGTAACATTTGAATTGCTTATGCTACTTCACATAACATATAGAAGTTTCATATATAAAATAACTGTTTTATTCAACTATTAAAGAAACATAGGATATAATATTGTCCTGTAATCTCAGGACATTTGCTAAGTCTTGATTATTTTTGCAGGACACAACTGCCTTAAGAGGGCTTGTCCCTCACAAAGTGGGACAGGTGTTAACCCTAAAGTCCCACCTTGGCCAGTTGAAAAGGTGGCAAACCTATAATAGGTATGCGGTGGCATGACTCGGCCGATGGATGTGGCTCCCAAAACCAAATTACTTGTCTGTATTGAAGAGTCTCAGTCCCCATTATCAGCCAGATGGGAGCAGATTGTATGAGAAACACACAAATATGATTAATTCACTGGACAGGCCGCCGATTCCGTACAGTTGAACGCCATGCCGTCGCCTAATGGGCAGCCATTCCCAAAACTGTAGTCATGTAGTCCGATGTAATAGGCATCACAAGGTAATATTGTGGTCCTCGTTCCCACCCAGGGGTGTGAGTGACAGATGCAACCACCAATGTCGGTGCATTTGCTAGTGCAGGAGTGAGCAGGTGTAAGCATGTTTGGCTACCAGTATGCGAGTATTGCACTTTTAAAGCAGTGTAGAGGCTAACCGAGTGTAAGAAGCTGTAACCAGAGGTTAGCAGTGCTAAACACCATGCAAACCCATGCACACCCGCTCCCAACTACTTTAATGTGCCTTACTCCCTCCGTATCCAATGGCCTTGCTCTGCCCTGCAACCAAATAAGCGTCCTCTGCAAGGGTTGGAACCAAGACCCTGCAAACACAGCTAATGTGAATTACCAATACACCATGGCAGATAGACAGACACTGGACAGTACCATTAAACATATCATACAGCGCAGTCATTCAACAGTATAGGAATGTATCCCATTCTGTAGATGTATATGTGAGTGTTTATGACCAGCATATAGGTACATACATATATAGAGATATATCAGGACATACCATGTGGCAACAAAGCATTCCAAATGAATGAGACAGGAAACACCAGCGACGCCTGTATTATGTAGTGGTGTTGTTCTATGTGATCTCAAGACTCCCTCAGACAGACATGTGTCATTCATACACACAAATAGTTGTACATTGGCTGTATACATCACTCTGTGCATGTATTGTACATTAACACAACAGTACCTGTCCAATCATTATGTGTGAACAGTACTCTTGCAAGGTGCTGTGTGCAACATCATCATCATGATAAATGTAAATGGGGTAACCACAGAGGGACCGGTAGTGTTGTGTGTACAATGGGTCATCCTCATCATGTGTACCTGGACAATTTAGGAGTGATGTGCATACCAGGATCGTGCGCCTGAGGAACAGGGGTGAAGATAACAGGAGTATGTTGTGATGCATGTTACAAGGGTTACATGTGTCCAGTGGGCACGTGTGTGAAATGGACAGCTATGTATAGGGCAGATGTTGTCCTAGGAGCTGATTGGCCTTATGTTTCCGTAGGTGAGGGTCGGATGTAGGGGAAGGAGTGTAGGTATGACCGTGGAGGATAGGTAGGGTAGGATCACAGAAAAGACTGAATACAGGGTTTGTATATGACACATGTGGGGGGATACATCCCAGACGGGAATGGGTGTTCAGCATTCACAAGCCCATGGGAACAGTGAGACGAAGGTCCCCCAGCCATGGGCAACCGCCACTGCACCTAAACAGCTGCAAAGGAGGCAGTGCTGGGGGCTGTCGAGGAGGGGCAGCATCACCCTGTAAATGTGACACTCCACCCTTGAGCTTGCATATCTGGCTTTGGAACCCCTTAGTGAGCCCCTAATGCAACACGTTCGGGACCGCACAACAGCAGACATGTACCTGTCTTGTCCTGCTCCCAGTGGGGACATGCTCCATCCTCAGTGGTGGTACCACCAGAAGGTGGTGCAGAGCCAACAGAGGTTGATGTCCAAGGCTGGGCCTCAGATGTGCTAGTGCCTGGTGCCATGGTCAGCTGAAGTGTGACAGGAGGTTCTGCTGGGACCTCCCAAACCATTCAGCCTATGGTGTTGCAGTTTAAACCCACATATGGCTTAGTAATAGACAACAGCATACAAGATTACCTACAGCAGTATGCATAGATATCCCCATCAACCCAACACAACAGATGGTATACATTTGCAGAGGGAGCACAACACATGCATATATACTGCATGCCATCTGTACCATGTGTAGTAGACGTGTGACTACAGCTATGAACAGTTGCCCATTATTGGCTTGTCACTGGGAACCTGTCATACCACTGTTTCATGTGACACATGTCCAGTCAGGGATGAGATGGCAGTAACACATCCATATCATCATGTACTGTCTGCAGTCCTCACACTATGCTTCTGCCGTGCACATATGTGTGTTCAGTGTGTAACATAGCAAACAAATGGTTGCACACACTGACCAGTTCACAGATGTCCCTACAGATGGGGGCCCCTCACAAACAGAGCACTTGTCATGTCTACATTATAACATGCAGAATAGCCATTACCACACGCATGTTAAATAGGCAGTAGTCTCAATGCAGCATAGCTACACTTACATGCTGTCGTCATGTGTGGCACATCACACTCCTGTCTTTAGGCTATTTCCCACTGTGTATAATGTTTGAGGTACATCCAGATATCATCTGTGATGCCGTGTCAGAACACCACATCCAGGTACCACTCACAGTGACTGTTATGGCCAAATACCAACATGTTTTCCCTAGATAGTATACTGTGTTTCTCATGTGAATGGCTATAGGAACACCATCACAGCTGTTCCACATGCAATCAGCTAGAGGAGGACTGCAGTAGGTGCAGATGCCATCACCTGACCATGTCCATCACTTACAATACACATGCTGCTGCTGAGCAGGTGTACTCCTTCACATCCACCAGAGAGTGTGTGAGTGGGACAGGCAAAGTACAGCAGGGAAAGGCTTGGAGACTTAACCCTAAGCATCGTCTGTCAGATGCCTAACAGTACAGTGGTCAAACTCCTGACTGACTAGTCATTACTATTGCATGTGCATGATGTTACTACATGTGCCACAAAGGTGACGTTGCTGTGCTGTAAGAACATATAATTGTGTAGGTGAGTGACATCTGCAACAGAGATATAGTAGACATACATTAGGTTTGGCACACATAGCTGTCCATGTGAACGGATGCTATTGTCACCACAACCACACTCTCTAATGGACATGCATTAACACTCATTGCCAGGGCCACAAATACACAACCTAACTACTTAGTTTGCCACAATGCAGTAATGCACAGGACTACATGCACCACAGGGGATATCTGGAGGTACTATGGGCTAGGGCATGTGAAAGTGTTTGACATCTGTTGGTATGCCAATGAGGGTTATACTGGGAGTGACTGTGGTTGGGAGCATCATAACCCACATGCAGACACAAGATGCTAGTACTAGCATGCATGTATGCATTGCTTCATGGGTGTTTAGTGGTTGGCTGTGCAAGATGGCTGTACAAGGTTGTGTGAGGGGTAGTACTTATCATCGTGTCACCTGACAGGGTGTAGTGTCTGAAATGTCCCACACAGATGGGTACTGCATGATCTGCCCTGACATCCTGGTTACCAATGTGTATGGCCATAGCTTTGCAATGCATGCCATGTCTGTGTTTGATAGTCCTTCACATGGACATTGCCTGGGATGTGCATGTCCCACAATACTGTACAGTGACATATACAGGTGTACCTGGTTTGCCAGGTACATGTTGTGTACACAGCCTGTTATCCCCCAATATGCCAATACTGGCCTGGTGTGGTGAAACCTGCTTATAGTGAGCAGGTCGACCCTGCACCTGCATTGACAGTATGATACAGGTATTCCGTGGTGTCAGTGGCATGGGGCCATAGAGGGCACATGCGTACAACATTGTATGGCCTCTGTGAATCACATTTGATGGCACCACATATGTTGTAGGCATCCAGTGTGGAACATAGTGAAGGCACAATGTCCGCATATACGTGCCTATTGTACTGCTGTACAGGGTGCCAAGTCCTCTGCAGGCCACTGCATTCACACCATGCCTACTATCTGTCATCAATGTCCATGGTACTAGCAACATAGTGGGATATCCTAGGCAAATTATTTGTGCATGGCACATGGGTGTGGGACATATACTGGATACTAGTAGGGTTGCATACTTTGTTCACCAGGTCTTCTGCCAGATGTAGGGGTATGGCTTGCCAACTCAGTCCCGTGGCTGACTGACAGTTGTACTCCTTGTGAGGTGGCCAATGTGTCATAAGACGGACACCATATAGGAAAACTACAAAACTACAGAGCACCTCGCTGGCCTTGTTCAAGAGAAATCTTGACCAATGGATGGGAGATCGCAGATATACCCCAGGGATTACCTCAGTGTCGCTGCTCAACAGAGGCACAGCAAAATAATGGTATAGGTATAGTTCCCATAAAGGGGGGGTGGCGTAAGCCACAAAACTATGGACTAGGCTTGTAAATGCCCTCGGGCAGATAGCCTAGTATGAACCTATGAACCTATGAACCTAAAATCCAATCCCCAACATGTCCAATGGTAAGACACTCACAGCCACATCTACATAGGCTCTGACAGACAAACACACACTTGCTATGTCCTGTATACAAACCCCTACCTACTGTATCACACTGCAGCAATACACTTTTAGGGCATGTGCTACAGCAAATACTGGGTTGCAGCATGCCTACAGGTGTATCCCTAGGTGGGTGACAACAGCAGAAATGACAAAGGTGGTCATGTGATTTGTACAGAGAGGGCATTCTCTACAAAGCACTGTACTTGTCTCACACAGACAGACACACACACACACTTGGCATGTCTGGGATTAGAACACCGACCTACGTACTTCAGCACACTATAGCATTACACAGTTACAGAAGGTGCTACCCAGATTACTGGGTTACAGTACTCCTAGAGGTGTATTTATTGGTGGGTGACATAATCAGCCTTGCCAAAGGTGGGTATAGGAATGGTATGGAGTGTGAGCAGTCTAAAAGCATTATTCAGTCGTCAGGCAGATGGGGACAAACACACACACACACACACACACACACACACACACACACACACTTGGCAAGTCTGGGATTAGAACACCAACCTAACTACTTTATTACACTACAGCATTATGCAGTTACAGAACACACTACAGAGATTACTGGGACACAGCACTCCCAGTGGTGTATTTTTTGGTGGGTGACATCATCAGCTTTGCCAAAGGTGGGTATAAAAATTGTATGGAGTGTGAGTAGTCTAAAAGCATTATTCAGTCCCCAGGCAGATAGGGACAACCATACACACACACTTGGCATGCCTGGGATTAAAACAACAACCTAACTACTTTATTACACTACAGTATTGCACAGTTACAGAATGCACTACCAAGATTACTAGGACACAGCATTCCCAGAGGTGTATCTGTAGGTGGGTGACATCATCAGCCTTACAAAGGTGGGTATAAGAATTGTATGGTGTGTGAGCAGTCTAAAAGCATTATTCAGCCCTCAGGCAGATGGGGACAAACACACACACACACACACACACACACACACACACACACACACACACACACACACACACTTGGCAAGCCTGGGATTAGAACACCGAACTAACTACTTTATTACACTACAGCATTACGCAGGGAACGCACTACCGAGATTACTGGACACAGCATTCCCAGAGGTGTATTTGTAGGTGGGTGACATCATCAGCCTTGCCAAAGGTGGGTATACAAATTGTATGGAGTGTGAGCAATCTAAAAGCATTATTCAGTCATCATGCAGATGGAGACAAACACACACACACACACACACACACACACACACACACACACACACACACACACACACACACACACACACACACACACACGTGGTGGGAACAGAGCACCTTCCTATCTACAGATCACTATTACAATACTACATAGTTATGAGTTGCGCCACACAGACTACACATTTCAAGACTGTTATTATGACCTTCTAGGAATGCGGACATCAACAGGGATGCTGGCATTTAAGATGTACATACCTGTGAACCTGTGTGTTTAAAGTAGGAATCCATCCTGACCTAGAGTATGCCCATCTGTGGAATGGATGACTACTATCACTATACAGGGTTTCAATGGCCATGCACAAACACAGATGCACATAACTGACTAAAGGTGTCACTGGGCATGCTCACACAGTAGCACAGGGCTATTCAGAATGCACTATGTGTCCATCTACAAAAGGTTATACCGGGCGTGCTCATACACTTAGTAGCACAGGGCTCTCTGCGATGCACTCTGATTCTAAACATGGAAGGCCACAGTTGCCATGCTATTACAGTTAGACATGAAGAACACATTGTAATGGGCTCTGGTGTTAGTAGTTGTCATTGTTAGCAGGAATGCCACTTTACATATATCTGACACTGGTCTTTTACACAACATCTGCTGCTGTCCATCACCTTAGATGTATCATCCTATACCAAGCACAATACCACCACTCACAGTGATGTCTTGCTAGGAGTGGAAACTGCTTGACCAACACAATGAGCCTTGCTAGGACGGCAGCTTCTTGACCAACACAATGAGCCTTGCTAGGAGTGGCAACTACTTGACTAACACAATGAGCCAATGTCCTGCTGTAAGTTTGAGGTTGTCCAGTGTTTGCCATTCTGGGATGACATGACTGACAGTAGACACGCCTTTGACACATATCACATGCTTCCATGATTCAAGGGAGTGGGGATAATACACAAGTCACATCCACCCATATAGTGCCATTCTAAGGCAAATGTCCTAAACACAGGATAACACCCTGACACTTAGAGGACAACTGCATTGTATGCTTATGCTAACCAGTGCTAGATGTGTAGTGTCCATAATCACAGCTGCTCACTGTAGATCCAACAATGGGGAGTACTGACATCTGTGCAGTGAGGAACACCTGGCTGAAGGCTCTGCAGTGCACAATAGCACTACCACCATATACCTCAGAACCAGACATGTGGGCCATAACACAGGTATGGAGCTCTCCAGGTGGTGGTGTCCCCACATACATAGAGGTCACTCACATGTACTGACTGGTACCCCCATGAAAGGCATCACAGATGAGTGAGGTGCAGGACACAATGTCAAATGTTGCATTCTAGTATGTAAACCTCAGACACCACCATGCCCTCGGACCACAAACACACATCCATACATGTTGAAGGACATACAGGAGTACAGCACCATGTGACCTTTGACCAGTGGACTGTACCAAGCTCTACATCAACTGTAGAGAGTATCCATGTACTGACACAGTTGCATCATGTGTTATGCAATGTAATGATACCACTGTCTGTAACCAGGTCAGCTGTACACATACCAGGGGCCCTCGGTTATTTACAGCATTAGCAGATGACTGTTGCTGTACACCAGTACACACCCTCATGTTTGGATATGACATACATGTACCTGCCCTGGATATGTACATGCCACACACACAACATACATGCAAATAGCATAGCTGTTATTGTCCTTTGTGCAGACAGGTGGCTACAGCCATTACACACATGCACATGGAATGTAGGTCTATGGCTGCTGAATGCTAACAGTACATAAGGTGTGATATCAATGTTGACAGAGGTAACATTCCCTCTGTACCGGTCACCCATTACACCTATCATATCATACAACAGCCCATGTGTCATGTATGTCATTACCCATGTCCACCAATTGACATGCCTACAAACATGCCCAAATGACAGGATTGTAGGACCTACACACATGTACATGTAGTGGTGTGCATTCAGATACCATGCATGTGGAGTTGCTGATGTATGCAGGTGACGTGTATCTTAGTACATCATGCAGTTGCAATGCAGCCTCAACATTGCCAACTGTATATGGTGATATGCTGAATGTACGGAAAGATGTACCTCAGGTATGGACAGATGTGTGGAAATAACTAAGTGGTGGGGCATCTTTGCAGATGGATGTTTGCTGAAGACAGCTCACAGGTGTGTCACAAGCAGTCCTACAATAACCTGTGTAACCGGTAAGCAATGGTTTCATTAATTGAAGGACATAACACACAACATAGACAGCAGTCAGGGTCACACCGAAGGTAAATCACTTGACGCCTGTATTAGTTAAGACATCCCATGTGCATATATCAGCACTGTTGCCAAAAGAAGTGTCAGTACACTTTGTAATTTGTGCAATACTGCTGTAAGTCTGTCATACTTATTATGAGCTAGGCAGGTGTTTGATTCACAGTACTGGCATGTGGGGTTGCGTGTGTGTCCATATATGTCACGTATGGTGGGGAATACATCTCACTTGTTACTCACTCTCCTGTACACTAGTGTACACATCTGTACAGACTGCAATGTAGAAAGCAGGACATGGGCAGGGGCGTGTATCTCACATATGTGAGGTATCTGTATGTGCGTGACATAGGTATAGTCAATAGTGAATGCCACAGTGTGTGTATGTGTGTGTGTGTGTGTGTGTGTGTGTGTGTGTGTGTGTGTGTGTGTGTGTGTATGTATGGCTGAATGGTCCCTGGAGTGAGGATGTATGTTACCATACTGAACTGATAAGACCCCTCCCCCCATCCAGGCGATGCAATCTACTATCCATGTTGATGTCCCCGATCTTAGGCCATACTGACTACCTGTACATGTGTATTCTCGGTGGCGCGTCATGTAGGTGCACAGTACTGTAATGATAATTTGCACATAGGCAGGGGTCCTCACCTCAACAGTAGCAACTGTGTGTGAGTGTGTGTTTCTGTGTCGGTGAATCTGTGAGTGTGTGGGTATTTTACTGTGTCACTGAATACATGTGTGTCAATACCTGAGTGTGTGGGTGCAGTTGTGTGCTGGCATCCTGTCATGGGAACGTGTATTACTGCTTCCCAATGAGGCATCACACTTCCCACTGGCCTCTACTCTTGTAATCAACTAGACCGCTCTCTTACCTCACCACTCAATGTAACTGTACCTGTGATGTCACCCAGTATGGATGTCACGTCTGTAGCTACTGTAGATTAATATACAGCTATCATGCTCTTGGATCAGTAGATGTGTTTGGAACGTGGGACATTCTCACTGTTATGTGGCAGCTACCTGGTGCATGCTGGTAAATTCATACATACCTGTGACTAGTCCACATTGACATATGGGACACTAACTGCAAACACTGACATCCACAGGCATGTGCAATTAGACCTGAAGGAGGACAGCAGAACATCATGACCAACATGCAGTTACTGTTGTTACACAAGACACATACTGTTAACAGTACAAAATGCATTGTACACCTGTAGTACATGGTATGTCTGCTGCCTGTCAACAGTACTCAAAAATTGTAAACTACACTTATCTTCCTAGTCTGTTCACCTTGTGGATCAGACCATATGAGCACGTCCCTGCACCGATGGTGTGGATGTCAGGGATGCATCACAGGCATCATCATATGCACAGGGTGATAATGTTTGCCAGAGGTCTAGGCTGCACCATTGGATGACATCATGTGTGTGGGTTAGGGCCTTTGATCTAATTGTGTGTGTGTGGATGTTATGCATGTGTGTGTTGTGGTGCCCTACATGTTTCCGGTGTGTGCGTGTATGTATGCACAAATTCCTGGCATGTGTCTGGCTTACACAGGGGTATTATTGACAGCTGCGGACTGTACAGGCCAGGTTTTACAGTTCACAGTGTCCGGCCATGGACATGTGACCTGTGCATGCCAGGGGTTGCACAGGCACTACTAGGCAGAGGTGCAGATTGAGTACTGTCTGATGACACTTGTCCACTGGAACTGTGTCCCTGTTGGGACCATCCAGGGCCATATTCATGTGGCCTGCTGTGTTGTGGTGTGGACAGCACAGCACCAGCTGCACTGCTGCTGCTACTGCCACTATGTGAGCGAACATGTGAGGTAGCTCATTCACATAGACCTGAAACAGGTGATGTAACAGGCCTACATCCACATGCCCGATGCCTCACTCCTACCAGATGTTCCAACACAGAAAGCTCATGCTCACGGATTGTCATGCCACAGTCAAGGACTCCAACCATGTCACCCAGCTGTCTATCCAAAGCTTCAGCAATCTGCTGTTGAGAATTTACCATTGCCTGGATGTTGTTATTTAAAGAACAGACAGCAGCCCTCTGAAGCCTCTGATCTTCTCTGTTGTGCTGTTCAGCATGCACCTGTGTATCCATTACAGACTGAAACATGCATCTGGTAACACCAGCTGCTGCACTCTGTCTTGCAGGGGCATGTTGGCCAGAGGTACTCCTACGAGCAGCAATGGCCATGTGCCTGTGTGGGGCACCACCAGTCAGCTGGCTGACACCATTGTGTGCAGGCACACCTTCCATAGCCCACACACTTTCCTGTTCAAAGCCACCACATGCCAACTGTCCTTCCTCTATGGCCACTGGTGTTGGGGTATGTGTAGGCATGGGATCTGTGTGTGGGGATGAGGGGGATATAGGTGGAATGGCAACCAATGGCACAGATTCAGCCCTTGACAACCCTGCCTGTGCCTCAATCATACGTTCATCATCACTGCTAGAGTCTGAGGAGACACTAACATCAGATGGACCACAGGAGGGCAACGCATCTACATCACCTATGAGGGGCAGACAAGAACTGTACATTACAATCTATACAATAAACACAGACACACACACTATGGCACCCAATATGCATGTGATATGACAGAAGGCATGCAACATGCATATGATATGGCAGACAGCATGCAGCGCAGACAATAATAGTGGTAGTTATCATACATCCCTGGGTTGCACACAACAGCATGCATTTGTCATAGCAGAAGGCATGCAAATTACACAATCATAGTAGTAGTTAGCATACATCCCTGTGTTACACCTTGTAGACCAGCACAGGTTAACAGTACACCTGCCTGATGTGTGGCATATGACCTTGACAATCACATGTAGTATGACATGAGATCTGCTGACGTGTACAATGACATGCATACATGTTTAACACAATGGTGTCCTGTCAAATATACAGTGGGGTAATTGTGTCCCAATGCAGTGTTGTCTGTTCACCCTACAAATATACTGCATATTTAGCTGATGTGCATGGCCATTGCAGGGAATCATGGGGCATCTCTATTTCTATACAGTGTGAGTTACAGACACACTTCATAGCCTTGACTGTGTTCAGATACAATACACATATACTGTGGAATGTGACCCACGTTACTGAGGTGTAAACACACTAAACCATGATGTGGAATGTGTGACACTGGTCACTGAAGGGTATACAGATGACACCCCTGCACAACTGCAACCATATTGCTGCTGCCTGGCAACTATGGCTAGACATGGCAAACACGTCAGTACACCATGTCCCACATGACATCTGTGTACCACACACACACACACACACACACACACACACACACACACACACACACACACACACACACAAGGAGCAAGTATGACATTGATGTCCAACACCAGCAAGGGGAATGTACTGTATATGTAGGCTGATGTGGATACTCTACAGTTGACTTCTGTCATGTCATGACACACTCAAGATGTTCAACACATCTTATGTGGTGGATTGATGTCATGCCTACACAAGATGTGCACATGCCTGTAGAATGTCTAGTGTTCCACATCTCCAATATAACCATTACACAGAGGCCATAGTTGGACCATGTGTAGCCATTGTACGACAGGGTGTACACACAAGCACATCATGTCTACTGTGTGTGTTGCTTCATGTCTCTGGCCATCCTCCATGGCCATGTGTGTACATGTGTTGGCCAAATTATTGTGATGGGTGTCTATTTCACATGTCTGTGTTGTCCCATATGACATACACCCATAGATGTCATATGCTCCACTGCCGACAGGGTTATGCAGACAAAGGGTAGTATGTTTGGTATGTGGGTTATGTTTTTCAGGATAGTTAGGCAGGATTTCAGCCAGGCCACTAGATGTCATGGACATGTCACGATAGCACATCACATTGTGTGACATTCATAGCAGGGCTATGATCCACATCAGTGAATCCTGTGGGCTGGCCATATCCAGCTCACTGTGTAGTACTGTTTGTATTCCCCACATGTGTAGTTCTGATCTGTAGTACATGTCCCTACAGTGAACAGCACCTCCACCATTGTATGCACAGCTGTCCACACATCTGGCAATTACAATTTGTGAGGATTCATGTCGGTGATTCACATAGTTTGCAAGTGTTGCACATAGGTAGCCATTGTGATGCATTGCAGGTCCGACCTGTATATTGTGACAGGGCCATACATTATGTGTACATGTGGTAAATGGCCACATGGCAGATAGATCTGTGCACTACGATGCCTGATAAATAATAACAGTCTCACCTGCAACTGGCTGCTGTCGCAGCAGAATGCCAGAGGTACCAAAATAGGAGTAAGACAGCAGTATAAGCATTATCCATGCCTGTATGATAGCTACAGGGTGCAATGTGCATATTAACACATACACCAGTACATTAGACTATACTATGGTGTATGCACATGTGTGCATACACAGAGTAGCATACTATAGTATGCGGCATGTGTGTATACATACCTTGCATATGATGTTACATTACATATTGTGCAGTGACACTTGCAACTATATGGAATATAGTTGTTATAGGTGTAGTAGTGACTTACCAAGCAACTCCAGGCTCGGTGGTTGAGAGACACCCACCTCCATAATATTGGCTAAGGCTTGTGGATGTTGTTCTGCAGGTGCCCCCAGGTTGTCCAGTAGCTCCTCCGTACTTGTGAGTGGGGGCTGGGTTGGTGGTCCACCACCTATTGCACCTTGTTCCCTGGTGATTGCATTTGCATGCTGTTTTGCCCATCTAATGAAGTCTGTACAGTGTCTGCACACCTGCTAGTATGTGTGGTTGTGGCCACCCACATCATTAACCCTCCTGTGAAGTTCCATCCACATGGCATCCTGCTGCTGTGGCACATGGCTGAACAAGATATCATGATTGTCATGTAGGTATGGGATGAGGGCCTCATCCTCCAAGCGGGTATAAGGGGGTAGCCTTGCACGTGGCATTCCTGGAAGACATAATGATGGAGACAGATCACAGTAACTCACAGAGACATACAGAGCTACAGCTGAACATACATGTGTATCATATTTATTACGATTAAATAATTGTCTTTGCAAATCTACATGACACTGATACCACTGACATGTTTGTGTCGCACACATGTGACACTCAATGGTGAGTAGATATTATCACCATATATGTGTGTGTGTCACCTGATTACATTGCTCATACTCCATGTGGATGCTGTCTGTTTGCCTGTACTGGTGTTCCTACCTATCAGCACATGGCTGGATGTGTCCACATGAATGCAGTCGACCTTGATGCTGTGTATATGTCACATATAAAGACTTACACTGCCTTAATGGACATGACCTGTGACCCTGCAGACTTGCTCATTGAGGGTTTTACATGTATGTGTTCTGCCATATACATCTACACAGCACTGTACAACAATTCAACATCCTGCCATGTATCACCTGTGTTGCACATGTGATACACATGGGACACTGGCTAGCCAGGTGGTATTTGCAGGGATGGATATCAACTATAGCATGTACAGTCAATGTCAACTAGTAGGCTATATGCCCTGGGCCATGTATGAATCTAGGATGAAAGGTTACCTGGCTGTAGCCAACAGGCAGGTCTCTGGGGCCAGGTGGAGCAGTGCCACATAACTGATCCACAGGGTTAATGATATATTTACCATGCGGTCATCACACCATGTCTGAGAGGAGGGCGATCTGCAGCTTTGCTGGACAGGAATGCATAGTATGTCAGGACTATGTAAAGTGTATGGGACAAGGATTTGTCCAGCATGTGGTGATCCTAGAACTAGGAAGGTGGATGTCCATGAAATATTTGTCTGAGATCAGGATGTGTGAGTGTAGCATGTCTAACATTACTGGGTTGGACATTTTTATTTTTTTATTTTATTTTACATTTGTTTACCGGGCTAGTCCAACTGGATATATTTCCATTTTCAGGAGAGGCCTGGGGAGAAAAGCTCCATATTAAGGTTAATACAAACAAGTCATTATATAAAGAAAGCAAATAGTAAAAAATACATACAGAAATAAGGTTCAATCTAAAATATAATAGGAGAAAATTTATACTAGGAAGGACATTTACTTTTATTTACAGTATAGGAATAGGGGAGTTATACATTAGTAAAACATTCATGAAGAGTAAATTTGCATAAGCAATTATAAAACATACAACCATACAGCGTTGTTAATTAATTTGTATTAGAGACTAATTAACAAAGGTGTTTTGAGATAGTTCTTCAGAAGGGAGTGAGTAGAAAGAGGTAAGAGAGGGTAAATATGAGAAGAGTCATTAGTAGAATCATAAGATTAGTCAGGATTGATGCATGGGCATAGCCAGAGTATTTTTAGGTGTTGTTTGAGCTTTTGTTTAAAGAGGAAGGGTGATGATGTAATAGTTAGAGTGGTAGGTAGTGAATTCCAGTGTTTACCTATGGTGTAGGAGAATAGTGAATCACCTGCAATGTTATTGGACTTAGTTAGCTTCACAAGAAGTTTATTAGAGGAGCGTAGTGAATTTAGATTAGAATAGGGAGAAATAAGGTCAGAAAGTATAGGGGTATTTTTCGGTTGGTGAAATATCCTGTGAACAAAGGTAAGTTGGGAGAGTAATAGTGTATTTTTCAGTTCTAGCCAGTTTAGTTGTAGTAGATTTTGACTGTGGTGAGTTCTAAATGGGTTTCCAGCAACAAATCTAGCAATGCTATTGTATGCATTTGCTAGTTTAGTAAGGTTATTTTTCTTTAAGTTAGTGTATATGGGTGAGGCATAAAGAAGAGTAGAAATAAGATGAGAGTGAGCAAGTGTAATTTTGGCCTGTGGAGCTAGAAAGGTTTTAATTCTAAATAAGGAGCCAAGTTTTCTATTTACGGTTTTAATAGTATTATTAATGTGGTTATCAAAAGTGAGGTTATTGTCAATTGTAATACCTAACAGTTTAGTGGTAGAGTCAGGGACTATATGTGTACCATTATTGGAAGTAATAGAGAAGTCTAAGAGGGGGAACTTACTATTAGGTCTGAAAAGCAGGAGTTTGGTTTTATTGGCATTCAAAAGTAGGCAGCGTTTCAAGAACCATGCCTCAACTGTGGTAAATATGTTCTGTGTTAGGGTGGATGGACATGGATTTATTCAGGGTATGCATCATGCTACATAGTGGATATGGGGAATGGGAAGGCTGGTGTAGGCCATCTGAACATGACCAATACCCCTTAAAGGAAATATATGATCTGATATGGGTCACTTGAGTGTTGTGTATGGCTGGACAATGATCTCTATATTCATGGATGGCACCCTGTCATGATTAGGGTTGCCACATATGACTACCTGACAGATGTGGTGATGTAGCTATCACAGGAAAGACAACTGCCCAACTGCTTCCCTTACACACAGTGTCCATTATGTTGACCTCTGCCTAGGTGGTAGTTCATGGGTACAGGGTTATTAACATAGGGGTGACAATGTAATATGTAGCTGTCAGATTGTGACCATATGTCACACACACCTCACCCACAAAGCCCCTTCTGTATGTTGTCCACAGCACTCTGAGTCGGCTATTGCTCCTAGGTCATAGTCATTCGCATACTTCAATAGGCAGATGCCCTTTGTTAGTCTGTGTGGTATGGACTACAATGAGGGGTAATACAATTAATTAACCCTGTCTTACTGTAGCTGGCACTGGTGTGATGTGCATGCATTATTCAGACACCTTCTGTAGAGTTGGTTCTGCCAGCAGTCCCATTGCAAAACACTCCTGTGACATAGGAATGTACATCTAGTATACCGAGTTTAGGTGGAACACAGTATGGGTGATGATGTCCTATGACCTGGCAAGTTTATGATATGCAGTGTGAAATCAACCTTACTGTCATCTACATCTGTACTGCTGACATCAAATAATTTGATCAAGGTTCATGGTATTTCAGACCAGACTCAGCAGGGTAATAGTGCAGTACTTCCCATTATCAGTGGTGTCTCCCCCTTTGTGGGTTGTGATACCTGTTGGTGTGCACCATTCAGTGTGTACACAGCCTGACATGAAGCTATGTTTTACATGATGTGTATGTGGAGAGCAACTTGTTTTGCCATATGTGTATGGTACAACCTAGGATGTGGACAGGTCCCATGCAGCCTGAGTGCAGCTTGTACCTGCATAGTTGTGGGTACAGGGGCTTTGTGGTGTACATGGATATATGATTGTGTACCTGTTGGGGGGACAGTGTGTTTATGTTATCCAAGAACCTATCTGGATTGCTTATTCATGCTCAGCACTTGTTCAGAATTGTAAACACTACGTAAGCTACTAATTACTATAGCACTCAATCTTCCTCATTACCTAGAGGTAAACAGGTTTTGTATATATGTTTCCCGCTTGCTTAGAGTAAAATAGCTCTTGTACTCACTTTCTTCACTTATCTAGGGGAAATTAGTTTTATATTCAGGCATGTCCAAGGGTCAGCTGCCAATGTTCTCTCCTGTCTATCTGATGAATCTGTAGATCTTGAGGCAATGTAGACATTGCCTCATGTACACAGACAACCCTCTCCACCTAACACCCAACACTACAACCTGTAAGGGATGCACTTATCTAGCCAAACTGAAGGTAAAGCTCTCTCTAACCAAGCCTGACCCTGACATTCAGGTGGAGAAGGTAAACTTTCGCACCACACCACACTCATCACATAGTCTCACTGAATCTACCCCACCATTAACTGAGAAAATTACTGGTGTGCCAACTCATTAGCTCAACGCTTTCTTGAATTCATAAACACCAATGCCCTGGGTCAACTTATCCACACACCCACCAGGGGCAACAATATCCTAGACCTAGGCATTACCAACATGAGTGACTGGTGTTCCACACCTGAAATCAACTTTTCGTCGGTCCGATCCGACCATAAGCTGAACACCCTTGATATCCACATCCTACCCCCACCCCCATTAAGGGAACCACAGTATACTATGTCTACAAAGCCAACTTCATGCTTCTTAAGACAGACGTGGTGAACTTCATGACACCCATGCAAATGAACAATACTGTTAGAACTGCTGAATCCTACACAAATGCACTCTATAAGCACTTACATGAGTGCATGGATCTTGCTATCCCAAAGAGAACCAAGAAGCTATACTCCTAATTAAGGAAGCCAATCTGGTGGTCCCTTGTCATAAACAAACTGTACAACAGAAGGAGGACACTGTTACAAAAGAGAGTACAATCCCATGCGTGGAGAAGCTCCCTGATCAGCCTCAGTAAGAAGGTGAGATCCCTTAGAAGATCCTCCAAACTAGCTACAGAAACAAATGACTAATTCCAATGACAACCACAAAGCATTCTATAGCTATGACAAATATCTTGATATCAACACCAAGATCTGCTCTAAGTTACAGCACAAAGGCACAAACATTATAGAACCAACTGATATTGCCAACATCCTGGCAGATAGGTTCAGTGCTACCTTTCCCCCCCTCTCACCCCCTAAAGGGCCCATAGCTATACAGGAAGAGTGCAGAGTACCATATCACAACTATGCAGGTAAAAGCTGCACACTCTAAAGCCAATATCACAGCATCTATGGGACCAGACAACATCCCAGGTTGTGTTTTACATGAACTTCAGAACGTACTGGCTCCCCACCTATGCACTATGTTCAATAATAGCCTTGCATCAGACTTTGTGCCCCCTGAATGGCACACAGCAACTGTTATCCCACTCCACAAAGGTGGCGCCACAATGGACCATGGGACCTGTTGCCCTATAGGCCTGACTAGCCTGTTCTGCAAGTCTATGGAGCACATCATCATGGATCTTAGTCACAGAGACATTGGGTATCTCCAAACCTTTGACCCCTCCCAGTTTGGCTTTGTTAAGGGCAGACCATGCCTCCTAAACCTGGTGGACTTCTTAGAGATAGTTACCAAGGCATTAGATGAGGGTAAGGAGGTCCACACAGCCAACCTTAATCTCTCAAAGGCTTTCAACACCATTCCCCATTCGGTATTATTGACATACCCATCCACCTGAACATTAACCCCTACGTCATGTGATGGTTTGCAAAGTGGATCACGGACAGAATGCACACAGTGTGAGTTGCATAAGCTAGGTCCGACTGTATACTAGTTACAAGAGGCGTCCCCCAGGGCTCAGTCCTAGGACCCCTCAAGTTCGGTATATAATTATCTGATGTACAGGCAAGTACAGGAGGGCTTTGGCTGAAAAGCTTTGCAGACAACTGCAAACTAGGGGCCATAATTGTTTCCCCAGCTGATACAGACACCCTTCAGAAGGGTCGCACTGAGATGGATACCTGGTGTCTATATCAAGGACTTACGCTGGATGCCAAAAAGTGCATAGTCATCCCCTTTGGATATAACTAATTACCCATGGACTACCACATAGGTGCTAGTCCCCTACATACAGAAAAGGTAATGAGGGATCTGGGAACCCCAGTAGATAGCAATCTCTCCTTCGATGCCCGTAATGATAAGGTGGTTAGAATATCCTTCTACGTGGCCCCCCTAATCTCTAATGGGTTCACATCCAGAACAAAGGAGGCCATTGTGCCTCTCTACTCATGACTTATTAGACCCATTAAAGGATACAACACCCCATTTGGGATGTACCTTACAAGACAACTGCAACAACTTGGAAGACCACAGCAGTACCACACCAAGAGTATTACTGACCTCAAACAGATGACCTATGCAGCCCAACCTAAGAAACTCCAGCTGTACTTGGTTGCATACTGCATACTCACAGGTGACCTCTGCTTGACATACAAGGCCCATGTCCAACCCAGTATTGCTGGATATGCTCCACCTAAACAAAAGCCCCAAGAGCCACATGTTCTAGGGATATACACCTAACCACAACGATGACTAGGACGTGTTGGACGGATAGATTCCTGACCTGGAGACTCCCCATGATTTGGAACATGATTTTAATGTACATCAGGCAGGGCCCCTCACTAGCAGTCTTCAAGGGAAACCTTGACAGGTGGATGGGAGACAGACGTACCCCGGGGATCACTGCAGTGGCTCTGCTGGACAAAGGCACAGGGAACTAATGGCTCTGCCGCTCAGAGGCACATGGAACTGACCTAAGGGGGTGGCGAAAGCCAACACACTCTAGGTAGGCTTATAAATATCCTTGGGCAGACAGCCTACTACCTACCTTTGCACTTATTACATGTCTTATGTGCATGGATAGTTAACTAGCTCTTCCATTTTACTTTGCTATCATGCTGATAAACTGCCGGGTGACTACAAGTCATATGCATCCTATTATTGTGTATTGTAAATGCCAGAAGACATAACTAATGTTTGCCTAACATAACAGTAATGCTATGTAACTTGTAATGCATATCTGCCTACAATACTGTACATTACACAGTTATTGGCACAATATCCTACAATGCAAATCATAATTGCACAGTGGGCCAACCTTCGACATGTTATTCTCAGTAATACACCCATACATATGCCTACTGTTACAAAATATCAACATATACTATCCCCTGTTATAGTGCATACTTGTTGGACCAGCCCTGCCACTGACAGTGGCTGGTGAGGAATATTTGGGTTCAAACCCCTTATATAGCATCCCTTGTGGTGTATGCGGTGTTTGCTTTGTCACCTACAGCAGTACACACATAAATACTACAAGCGTTGCTATGCTCAACAATACATCACTACAAGATAACTGTTTCCACTATATGGATTGCGTGCAATTTAAATATTACAGAACAGGTACTACATACACAGACATACTGAGTGTTCTACATACCTTATTAGTAACCCAAGGTATTGTTGACTGTTAATTCAATCCTTTTCAGTTTGTGTTTCAATCTTCTTTGTAACGTTCTGTTGGTATATACAGATGGTTTGAATGTGTGATAAGCCATCCTTTTATAGTTAAATATTGGTAACATGTGCTATCCTGACCACCAATTGGAGTTTGAAAGTAGTTAATTAGATGCACATCAGCTGTGCAGCTACTCCATTAGCCAATACCATGGCAACAGTGGTGTATAATTGAGTACTCCACTTGGGCATTGTCCGTTTGCCTTACTTTCAAGGAAGATGGCCTGGATGTGTTGTTTGTGATGTATTTCAACAGCTATATGGAGACAGACAGAGATAGCTTCATGACTCCCATGGATTGTGTGTAATAGCTAGAAGATGCTGTTCTACATGTGAGTACAGCTGTTATATTTCAGAACATTGCTACTTATGCAGGGTTTGTTTGTACCTAATACTTCTGCAGATGTTTCAGTCTGGCAAGGATGTTTGGGCAGCTCAAGGCTGTATGGCTTTTGCAGATGTCGTACAGTGAATGAATGATTTGTGATGTTATTACAGTTTGTATTGTAATTTGTTTGGGTGTGGGGGTGATGTTGGTGGGTGTGCATAGCAGATGCAGGTGTGTAGGAACTGCTTTTATACATAATCAATATGTGAGTGAGGGTTCCTTCCCTATTTGAACACCTATCTTTTAGTAGACTAATACTATGGTAATTGCAGGCTGATTCATTAAGGCACTGTTAATTGGTTCCTGTATAGCATGCAGGTGATTTTAGTCCTTGAATCCTTTTGGCAATACATTGGAATGTAATAAAGTGTTGCTACATGAAAGCTCTGTATTTCTGTCACAGGTATTTGCAGTCATTAGAGTTGTGTTGGTGACTGACCCTCTTTGTCTAGTGTTGCCACCTTTCCAAATGGCTATAGTTGGACATTTTCGGGACACACATCAGATTTTACAGGCTGACACAAACCCATGGTCAGTACAAAGGATAGAACTTCCTTTTTTGCCTAAATATAAGCTTATTCTTGTAGCAGTTTAGTTGCTTATCCTGTTTCTTGTACCATGTAGGTATTTTAGATACAGAAAAAACTATTGTATGCAACTATTACATTACATATGGGACATAATAATGTCCTACAATCTCAGGACATTTGCCACATTTAATATTTTTGGATAGGACACAACCGTCCAAAGAGGGACTGTCCCTCGCAAAGTGGGACAGGTAGTAACCCTATCACTGGCTCATGTCCATAGCACATATTTGTAATTGTGTATAGGCATATACTCTCCATATCCTTTGTTCATAAAGTTTGGTCGTGGTGGATTGTGTGATTGCTATGGTCCATGTTATACTCATGTATGGACACTTCAACCGCTGTATATGGGATACCATTGTAATCCTGAAACTACACAACTCCGATGCCCACAGTACTGGGCCCAGACTCCCATACCCCACATTACCGACAGCGACAGTAACTCACGAAAGTAACACAAACATGGAACATGCACACGCACACACAGACACACTGCTACCCACCACGTCCAAACAAACCAACCTACACTACGTATGAGCAGGTGGGCAAGCCCCCCTAAACCCCCCCATGTGGGAGTCTGCACCCCCATACCCCCTATTTTAATATTCTACCTCCTAGATTGCACAAACAGATGCACAAAGCAAACCCACACATTACAGTACCCCAGGAACACACACCACACTCAAAACACACACTTACACACACTACAGCCCTCAGAAACACACTTACACACAGTAACCTATCTGGACTGCAACACCAGAAGCACTGACTAAATGTCCCTTAACATTGGGATTTTAAACCTCGCACTTCTGGTATTTCGGTACTGTGGTCTTTCGGACTTTAAGCCTCGTGATTACACGTGTAGGTATGTCAAGCAGTCGGTATGTGGTAGGTATCCCATTTATATGTACCTCCATGGTTATGTAGATGTTGTTAACCTATCTATATATCTACATATATATATATGTATATCCCCATATGTCGACATATATCTCTCTCTCTCCATCCCTCTCTCTCTCTCTCTGTATATATATATATATATATATATATATATATATATATATATATATATATATATATATCTCTCTCTCTCTCTCTAGATGTATATATATATATATATATATATATATATATATATAGTGTACACCTTTCATTGGGTACATGCTGGTTGTCCTATTTCCACACATTCCTACCTTTTGTGTTTTAACCTGTCAGTATACACAGCTGCCATTGGTACATCTCAGGTAGCTTAGTGGTAGGTTATTATGAAGATTATGTACATGGTTGCGTGTTCTAATCCTGGCAGTGGTAATTTTACCTTTCAGAGCAGGCACTGGTAGTGCAATGGTGATTAATGCACATTTCAGCGGTTGTGTGTTCCAAATTTTTATTATTCTGTAGAATACTACCTATATATGCAAGCTGTGGTTAAGGTATGCTATGTAACATGTAAATCATCTGAGAAGATTCCTGTCACAGATGCTCCCCATTATTTGGAACTACATCCCTGATTACATTATATGAAACTCCTCACTAACACTCTAGAGAATCCTTGCAGAGTGGGTGGGGAACAGTGGATACAACCCAGGGATCCCGCAAATGGCTCTGCTCCACAGAGGGGACAATTAGTTAATCAATGGGGTGGTGACAACAGACTCTGTTTGGATATGCTTATGAGTGGCCTCTGGCAGTTAGGCATGTACCTACCTATGTATCTATGAACCTATACATACAGTATGGACTCATGCTGATAGCTTAATTTACTGTTCATGTATCAACTTACCTTGTGTCAATGGCAGTTATGTGTACAATAGTTGAGAGCTACCTATGTAGGATGCACACAGTAGACCACCTATACATGACAATTTACAGGTGGTTGTGTGTGTGTGCCAGCCATGTTTGCTGTGTATGCAGGTGGAGAAGTGTCAGTCCATAAGTGCCTACACTGTCAGTGTGTATGCTATACGTTCCCTCTTTGCCAAGGCATGGGCATACTGGGCACGCCTCCGTCTGCCTACTGGGGCTAGAACAGAGTGTTTGTGGTGTGAGTCCCTCTGTGCCTGTGGTGCCCTTGGCAATGGTGGTGGGCTGTGAGGGCCTTCACCATTCTGTCTCTGCTGCAGCTGTCTCCGGAGGATCATATTGTGTAGCATGGCACATACTATGAAGATGTGGGCACATGTGCCTGGAGAGTACTGCAAGGCTCCACCAGATATGTCCAAGCAATGGAACCATGATTTCAGTGCTCTATGATGATTCTGGTTTCTGTGTGTGCCTCATTATGGCGTTCTTGCATGGCTGTGTGTGCATTTCTGATGGGAGTCATCATCCACAGTTCCAGTGTATAGCCAGCATCCCCCACCAGGTGGCCATATAGGATGTCCTCCTTGGCAAATACCTGATACAGCTGTAAGGCATGCCAGATATGGGAGTCGTGATAGCTTCCAGGGCTGCCAGCACACTCATCCATGATAATGCCCTAGGCATTGCACATGACCTGGCAGTTGATGGGGGGTACCCCTTGCGGTTTATGTAGCACCTACCCTGCTCTCCGGGTGGTGTCCAGATGTGTATGTGCATGCAGTCTATAGCACACAGCACCTCTAGGTAGTCTGCCACAAGGTGGAAGAGATGCATATTGCTGGCCAACTCCTCCTGCGTTAGGGGGAAGTATATGTGCTCATTGGCATGTGGTAACATGTCATCCAGGAACTGGTGGAGTACCCTGGATGCTGATGCCTGTGAGATCCCCATGACATCCCCAGTTGACCTTTGAATGGTATCTGAAGCTAGTATCCTCAAGCTTACACATACCTTTGTGTCCAGTGGGATGGGTTCCCCTCTGTTACTTCTGGCTCTGAGGCATGGCCAGCATAGCTCAACAATTTGCTGTATGGTGTCCCTGTCCACCCTGTAGTGCTCTACTATCTCCAGATCATGTAGCCCCTGATAGGTTACCCTGGGTCTGAACACTCTTCTCCTCCTCCAGTGCCTGAGATGGTTGTCAGCATCATCCTCCACACCACCGTCAGTCTCCAACACATGCTAGTGAATCAAAGCTATGGCAGCCCCTAACATGCACATATTAAAAGTTCCCCATCTGTGTACACCAATGGTGCAGAGTGTCTGGGAATACACAAGTGTGTGTGTGTGTGTGACTTTCACACCTTATACTATTGTGCAATGGATGATGCTGGTGTAATTGGGTGTGTATGTTGAATTCCAGTTGCAGGGTACCTTAATTATGGGTTTTACAGCAGGTACTGCTATTGTGGGGCCTTTGGTGTTGATGTACGCTTGGCTGCCATGATTCATCTACTACCCTTTACTTCACTTTTCATCCCGATTCTCCTCCCATTGTCAGGCATACATCCAGCTGCCTGCTTTCTTGTTTTGTACTTTCACAACCCAGGTTTGTGTTGCAAAATGTGTTATATAGCTGATCTAATGCAAGTTTGCTTTGTTCTGCTGTGACAGTTCGCTTTTCTTTGCAGTATGGCACCTCCCCTTTCCTGTTCTGCAGGTAGCTGCTAGCAGCCTTGTGAGCTGTTGTCAATGGCCCACTTTGAGTTCCTAGGTGTTAATTACTCATTTGTACTCCAATTACCATGCTGTAGCATTTCCTTATTATCTTCCCATATCCATTTTGTTTCAGCTATGGTGTGCACCGTGCACAGCCATTTACCGGGTTTCGAGCCCGTTTTCATCCACGTTCATATGCACTTTCGGTTACCTTGTGTGCTCTCAGCTAAGCAAAGCTATGGCTACTTCCACACCTCTATCCTGCAGCTTTGCTTAGCAACAGGCAACACGGATTAGCAATACTCCAATGTGCTTACAGCTACAGTGGCGCACCCCTCTCTTGATGTCATGTTTACCTCCAGGCCACACCTCTGTGTTGTACCGCTATGCTGTGTGGTACATCCTTATGCCAGCGGGGAGCTTGCAATTCAGTATTACTTGACTCATTTGCATGGCATTGACTACTAATTCCTAGTTACTGTGCAGAACACTGTCACAGACTCTTAGCAACCCTTGTGCCATGGTTGTGGTGTAGCATGCATGCCATTGACTATTATGTGGAATTCATGAATTGTGTTACATTGCAGTTTTATGACATCTAAATATATTTTCATTGTGATCCCGTTTGCGCACCGATATACTGTGATTTTACTTTGCGTTAGTGTGGCCATGATAGTAAATGTAATTTTTTATGTGTTGTGCATTTTTTTATGCCATTGGCTATATATTTAGCTATTGGCATATATTAACATTATAATACGTAAGTTTGGTCCGCTTTCATGGCTCCGATTTTATGTTTGAAAAAATGTAAACCTTTTTTTTTGTTTACATTTCTTCACGCTTACGCTATGCCTGCACCACTTCATGAATCGCTATATACCTTCATTTGCATGCTACATTGCTGTGCATGGGGTAATTAGCATACATGCGCTGGGAGCTGCACATCTCTGGCATACGCTGGTAGTGCACGTGGAAACAGCTCATACCTGAATCTCTCGGCGACCATATTTGGTATTAGATCGCCAACGCTACTCCGGCGCCTGGCGCCACAAGCTTCATGAATCCTGAGGTACGTGTATATCTCTACATATATTATATATTTATTTTTCCATATATATGCATCTCCATATATATATATATATATATATATGTGTGTGTGTGTGTGTGTGTGTGTGTGTGTGGTCTATATATAAATATATATGTATATATATAAATATATATATATATATATATATATATATATATATATATATATATATATATATATATACATACACACACACATTTTACATAAATTGCTATTGCTATGGTGTACAGGGTCCTGGGTTCAAGGGCTGATTATTTTGTTGCTGGGCAGAACAGTGGTTGATGGAAACAGGGTGATTAAGGCAGTCTTAAGCAGTTATAACCAGGTTTGCATTGGTCTGTGCGATGGTAAGCGATGCAAACACATGGTTAAATTGGAAACTGCTTAATCTGTGTAAGCATCGCTTAGCATTGTGCAAACTTGCTTACTGCCACTTACTGCTGCATACTACAGCTTACTCCCACTTACCCCTGCACTAATTTCTTTAAAAGAAAAGAAAATGGGTGTGGTAGGAAAGTGATGAAAAGGGTGTACGCAGAGGAAAAAACAATATGAAAGATAGCTAGGGGTGTGCAGGATGAGTGTTGGGATGGTCCATAGCTGTTCCTTCCTGATACAGCAGCAGCTGTGCATTTGTAATGAATTTGGAGGTGAATTTGGACACTCAAACCCCTGAGAGAGGGAATGCCAATCAGACCAGATTACATGTGTCCAGTGGACACATGCAAAATGGACAGCTATGTATGGGACAACATTTTTTTGTGGGATGAGATTGCCCTTTTTTTTTTTTAGTAAGGGGAGTGTGGGATGTTGGGGAAGGATAGTAGGTATATTTGGGGAGGTAGGTTGGGTAGGTAGAGAGACAAGACAGCAGACAGGAGAGGTATATGACACATGTGGGGGTAAACACCTTTGATGGAGAGGGTGGTTGGGAATCAGATGCCCATGAGCCCCAAAATAGATGCAATGGGAATGAGGTCCCCACCCATGGGCAGTCACCCCTGCACCTTCACAGCCCCAAAGGTGGCTGTGCTGGGGGATGAGTAGGAGGGGCAGGCTGACCCTTTAGATGTGCCATGCAGCCCTAAAGCTGGTGTAGCAGATCTCTAAATGCCTTTTGAAGCTCGCTATGCACAAATCCCTGGACATGACAATGAGTGACAGTGTCCTGTCCATGCCCGCTCCCTGGGATGGTGGGCCCCATCCCCTGAGGTGGTTCCACCCAAATGTTTTGCAGGACCAGCGGACAAGGAAGTCCTGGGTTGGGTCCCAGACATACTGGGGCTCGTGCCATGGCCATTTGAGGCATGACAGGTGGATCCATTGGGATCGGCCTTCCCAGACATGCTATGGTATTGCAGTTTTTTTTTAACATATGTTGTTTAGTCATGATAAACACATTACAGGATTAGTTATAATAGCATGCATAGGTATTCCCATTAATGCAAAACAACAGATTTGGAACAGTTGCAGAGCAAACAGAACACATGCATATATGGAACCACAGTGGGCATTGTAACAGCATGCAGGTTACATTGATAACAACAGGCCACCAATTATAGTATTTGAACAGGGAACATTAATAGTCAAATATTTAAATATTTGTAGATTTATAGGACACGTCCCAACAGTAGGTTTGGTGAAAAACATACCCATTGATTTATGTGTTTAGATTATTGGTGCAGATAGGGTGGGGGAGAGAGAGAGAGAGAGAGATGTCAATTAATAACTGTATAGGCTTCAGTTGCTCACAACTTTAATGATCATTGCTCTAATCATTACTCTCCAGGTATTACCTCACTTTAAATCAACCTATGTCCTTGGTTGGGCAGTGGTATGTTTGTACAAAGTGCATAAGTGCAGCCTTCTTACATCTAATTTATAACTTTTCTTACCTGGCAGACATGTGGAGGAAGTTTCTGTTAACACTACCTGACTGTTTCTACTCATATTCACATAGACAGGGTTACATATGTGCACTCATACTGTGTGTGTGTGTGTGTGTGTGTGTGTGTGTGTGTGTGTGTGTGTGTGTGTGTGTGTGTGTGTGTGTGTGTGCGTGTGTGTGTGTGTGTGTGTGTGTGTGTGTGTGTGTGTGTGTGTGTGTGTGTGTGTGTGTGTGTGTGTGTGTGTGTGTGTGTGTGTGTGTGTATGTGTGTGTATGTATGCTACTGCAATACTCTGCCTTGATTTCTATCTGTCACCCTGGGTATGGGTGGCGGTGACCACTAGCTGTGACAGCGTGACACCTGAGGGAAATTTCTTGAAGGAGACTACTTGGTGTATGTACCTATCTTCCTGTCATTTTCTGCCTTGGGGCTGGACAGTGTGTGTTGTACATAGTGTATAATTAGAGCCTTCTTACAGCTAATTTATACCTTTTCTTACCTGGTAGACCCGTGGAGGACATTTCTGTTAACACTATCTGACTATTTATACCCATATTCATATAGTCAGGGTTATATATGTGCACTCATACTGTATGTGTGTGTGTGCTACTGCCATACTCTGGCTTGATTTCTATCAGTCACCCTGGCTGTTGGCAGCAGTGGCCACTAACTGTGACAGCATGACACTTGAAGGACATTTCTTGGAGGAGACTACTTGGTGTATGTACATATCTTGCTGTCATTTGCAGCTTTGGGGTTGGACAGTGGGTGTTGTACACAGTGTATAATTATAGCCTTCTTACAGCTTATTTCTTACCTGGCAAACCTGTGGAGGAAATTTTTGTTAACACTGACTCTTTCTACATATATTCACGTATTCCTTGGTGAAATTATGCATACGGCTTACTACCACTCCTGGTATTCGAACTGTGCCTGTTTGTGCAAAAAAGAGAACAAAGTTTTGTGTTTCATCTCAATGAGCTATTGAGAAACTGCTGTTTTGCGTTTGGCTGTTTTCTGCCTAATACTCTCTTGGTTGTCTAAACTGACCTTGTAATTCTGACAGTCATGCATGGCGGATAGTTCTTATACTGTGTATTCATACTTTGATATAGCACAGTCTGGAAAACACTGGTTAACACAACATTCCTATTCAGGTATCAGATCTTGGTGGATAGAACATTTCATATAGTTAATTTCCTGTTTTAAAACTCCACAATCATTGTCAGATGAGCCTTGATTATTTACTGCTTTCAGAGCTATAGTTGCTGTGCATAAACTGTACACATTTCGATTCATGTCACCACATACCAAAGTAAACACAACCAGTCCAGGGTTTTGAATTTTACTGACAGGTACTGACACTTTTAATGATATATACCTTGTACATCACTATTACTCTGCTAATGCCTTGTTTATTCAGTACAAACCATACCCATTTTTAAATACTGACTGGTAACATTCTACTCCTCTCTGTTTATTTGCCCTGAATAATGCAAGCTAAATTTGTACTCACTGGCCTCACAACGCAGCCTTAGCAGCCTGCTGGCATGGGTGTCCATGTTCATGGCCCTGTCATCTGCAGCTGTACAAGGAGCTAGAGAAACATTTATGCATCCCTATCCATCACATACACAGGCTGGACTTTGGAAAACACTTATTGATACTGATACTTACACACAGCTGGGACATTACTCACCCAGGCATCTTGGATCCACTGGTCCAAGAACTCCTTTTTCCTATGCTTCATGTCAGCAAAGTGGTGCTGGACCTGCTCACCAGTCTGAGGGATGCCAGTGGCACTGGTGAGGTCAACTGCGAGACGGTCACAGGCCTTCACTTTGTATTGGGAGCCATAATACTGGTCCTGCAGGAGTCTCTCTTCACGGTGTTTTACTAGGAGTCCAGCTATGACTCTGGAATCCTGAATGCCCCAGAGCTGCACCCAAAAGCGCACACCTTCACCAACAACAGCCATAGTGCCTGCAGTGATGAGCTACAACTGGTTATGCGCTGTATTCCCACCTGCAGGGTTTAAATAAAGCTGATTTCCTGCACTTTGCTGTGATTGGATGGTTTTGAATATGTTGAGCTAAGCTAAGTGTCGGGCAAATGCACTTAGCTAAGATAAGCATTGCTTGAAGGGGTAGATGATAAGCATTGCTTACCAGTGTGCAAATCCACTTAGCTATGCTAATGAATGCTAAGCACACAAATTTAAGCAATGCTTACTCAGGCTAAGCATAGCTGAGCACAATATAGTGTTGTTCAGCTTTCTTTTTATGGACTATCGGGATTGTGGGGTTGATTTCTTCTTAATGACATGTTAACATATGTATTTTTCTGTTCCCTAACATCCCCCTATGTGGTTTAATTACATTATATTCTTCTGAGGCTATACTGCATTGGACACGTGTTTATATGGGGGTTCACATCTGTACTACACTGACACCTCATATTTGGACCTGCTACACTACCCTGGTTAACAAATAGATATTATTCACTACCTAATTATAAAAAAGGTACTTTTGCTGCTGTTTTCACATATACAAATGTATGGACTGCTTTGGGGCTCGAATCATAAATGACTGCATGCTAAGTGAATGCTCTAACCACTATGCTATTTCACTTTGACTGCTTTGACTGCATGTATCTATTTAGCTCCTTTGGATGTTTCAGCTATGTTATACACAGCTGCGTGACGTGCACACCTGCTCAGCTATGCTTAAACTTTATTGGGGATGGAAACAAATAAACATTGTTTTTTATTTTTATTTACTGTACAGGTATTTACATTGCTTTCTGCATGTTACGGCAGTTCATCTGGACGACTACATCATATGTGAGGGAATTGGTTTACATGTCCCATTCAAGAACATGCTTACTTATTTGGTATGTAAGCATGTACACTGGCATACCATTCTGGACATTATGTGTGCTGGACCATTGTGGGAGGCTGTGCTTTTGTGTGTTTTGTGCGGTGACACTTTTATGTTATGATAACAGTGTCTGCAGACACTGTTACTTGCTTTGAAATTGCCATATGGCAATTCTAGAGTACAGGGGGCTTGTGCAATGGGTGAGGAATGCTCGGACTCTCCCCCTGCGCTTGTACATGGATCATGCTCCTGTGGAGAATACAGTAGTGTGCCTTCATTAATATGTAAGGCATGCTGCTGTTATACACGGGCATAATTCACTCTGTGCAAAAATAGCACTATTCCTGTACAGAGTTTCATGAATCCTGGGAATGGTGTGTGAGTGTGTGTAAGTAAGGAAGTGAATCAGGCAAGAAGGACCATGAAAATGTTTTGTGTGTGTGTGTGTGTGTGTGTGTGTGTGTGTGTGTGTGTGTGTGTGTGTGTGTGTGTGTGTGTGTGTGTGTGTGTGTGTGTGTGTGTCTGTCTGTGGGTGCCCTCAATGTAACATTGGTGTGTGAGTATCTGCATGCACACAACCAAGGTCAGTGCTAGCTCTATATGTGTGCCATGCATGGTAGAGTTGTCATGCATCATTGTTGCACCCAACCATGAGAATTGGCTCTGCCAGGAGTTGCAATGGCACCTCCATGCTCAAGGTCAGATGCAGGGGTAATACATGCAGATGAGTGATGTCTGCTAAATGTGCTACCTTCACAGGAATGCCCAGGACCAAGACCTCATGGCCTGCCATGTCTGGGTGTGGACAGCACATCTCTAATGGAGCAGTGGAAGTACTGCCACTCAGGGATCATGAGACCTAGGCCCACAAGGCCAACAATCCCCTCCCAGCAGACATTCCTTCACAGACAACGTGTGTTCCATGACAGATACTTCACACTCCATCACAGACACACCTCACTTCAATGTGTTATTCATCTGATCCATGGAATCAACAACATGATGGAGGCAGTCACCGATGTCAGACTGTGCCACTTCTATAATCCTGTGCATTTGTCTGCAGCACTTTTTCCGAACATGCCAGTGCCTCCATGATGGCTCTAAACATACATTGTGTTACACATGAAGAGCCACCTGCACCAGCTGGAGGAGTGATAGCAGGCCTCCACTGAGCACAACCATCAAGCCTTCTGTGTGGCACTTTGCTAAAAGTTTGGCTACAGCCAGAGTCAACAGGCTCTGAACTAGCAGTAGCTGCACTTTCCTGGTCAATGTCCTCACCCTCCACCTGCAAATATCCGTGGTCTCAGTAGACTGGGAATGTGTAAGCTTATTGGCTGTCTATGCTTCATGCATCTAGTATGCATCCTCGCCACACCATCCGCAATATTCCAAAATCACAATTTATGCGCATCAAAAGAATTAGTTCTTCTGCATGGGAATTTAAACATGCCAGACATGATTTATGTAATAGATTTTTGGACAGGGGATACAGGATGTCAGATATTGTACTTGCCAGCAACTGGAGTTGTGCTCAGGATAGAGACACATTGTTGGAATACAAACAGCGTAGGCCCACACAAATGGGTAAAAATCTTAGGTTTGTGACAACTTATTGACATAATAATAACATCATTACAAATGTAATAGATATGCATTGAAACATACTTATGGCCAATGACCAACTTAGAGGATGCGTGGGCCCCAGATGCCAATTCTCTTATAAACGTGGGAGAACTTTAGGTGCGCACTTCTCACACTTTAAACACAAAGAGAGTGGAGGAGCAATGTACAAACAACTGACAATGTCGGGGGACCAGTTATTGGGAATGTTCCCTTGTGGACATTGTGGGTCATGTCAATTTGTGAGCAAACTCAAACAATTTACTAGTGCCAACACAAGCAGGGTGTATGATCTGAAGGTTTTTGGTAATTGTGCCAGTAGCTGGATAGTATATTTGGCCACATGTAAGTATTCCGCCTTTTATGTGGGTCAAACATCTCGTTCATTGAGAATAAGGATGTAAGAACATAGAAGTGATGTCTGAAACAAATGGGAGATGAATGCCCTATATAGACATATTATCAAACATCCTAATGCTTAATTTAGATTCATGGTAATAGACAGAATCACTGGTGATAAGAGTAACCAGCAAGGTTGGCACACTATTCTTAATCATAAAGAAAAGTATTGGATCATCAATTTAGGAGCATTATTTTCTCCTGGACTCAATGACCACTTATGAAAGATACCACAGATCACTGCTTTTCTTCTTTTTTATATATTGTTTACAAATGCTATATACATATTCATCATAATTTGTATACATATTGATTATGTTTATCTGCTTATATATATAAAATTATTTCTTGCATATTTTGTTATTTTTACATTTATATGTATTATAGATATACACTTTTGATCTGTAATGTCTCATTAATTTTCATGTATCTGTAGTATTTGGGTTGGACCGTGCTTGTCATTGGTTGTGGGAGTGTATATATTGTCATATCATGTAATATTTGTAAAATGCTTTTTCACTGAAGAAGGCTGGTTAGCCGGAACCGGTCTGAATAAAGTATTCATGTTATAATTATTTTCTAAAGTGCTTGGTGTACTCTATGCTGACCACTGGTGTTTGTATTGTGAATGGTTTGGCCATGCATTTTTCGTACATGCAGAGCATTGGGCTGCTCCACTGAGCACACCAATCAAGCCTTCTGCGTGGCACTTTGTCAAAAGTTTGGCTACAGCCAGAGTCAACAGGCTCTGAACTAGCAGTAGCTGCACTTTCCTGGTCAATGTCCTCGCCCTCCACCTGCAAATATCTGTGGTCTTAGTAGACTGGGAATGTGTAAGCTTATTATCTGTCTATCGGGAAAATGAGGGGGTTCGACAAGTGTAGCATCTGTGTCAGATTCAGCCACTGCAACCACAGACTGTGCCACACTTTGGCCACCATCATCATCAGAGTCTGACGAGACACTGACATCAAGTGGTGCAGGGGACACAGAACCACTTCCATAATCACCTGTAATAAAAGGAAGACACACAGAAATACATTAATATCTGCACTACTGTGCTGCAATATATGCTAAACAATTTACACTGCTGCCACTATTACAGACTCCTCTCAACCTCTTAGAGCAAGAAGTCTGGACAAAGCCATAAATAATGGATGAACAAATGTCCAAGAATAGGGATAAGTTTGAAATATTGCTCTTACAAATTTAGAAAGTTGATAAAATAACAGGTTTTACTTTAGCATGACATTTCTGAATGGTATAAAGTCTGAAACTAAGATCTCTGTTGTTATTTTATGTATTCAATATTTAATGACTTGTCAATAATTTGCCAGAAAATTGCTATGATATGAACTATGAGCCAGAAATATGAGTCAAAAATCTGGACATTCAGCAAAAAATCTGTACAACTGACAGGTATCCAGACAGTACAGCAATACAAACAGCAGGTCTGAGAGGAGGCATTATTAGATATCTTGGAATTTATCTACAGCATTGAAATAAATGTATTATGCTTACCAACTGTAGGAGCCCTATGTCTCTGAATTCCTGATGGTGCTGAAATAAGTAAAGGAAGAGGTAATGGCAAGACCAAATTTAACAGTATAACAGAGGGTAATACCTTTGTCCATCTATATTTGCAGTAACTCAAATGCTAGCAAGAATGTGGCTGACAACTTCAAAATAAGCTTAAAACTGCAGCTATCTTAAATCACACACAAAAACATGCACACACACACACACACACACACACACACACACACACACACACACACACACACACACACGCAGATGCACACACACACACACACACACACACACACACACATGCACACATGCATACATATATAAACTACTGACACTATTTCAGAATGCCACAGTATTTTAATAGGTTCATAGGTAGGTACTAGGTTATCTGCCCGAGGGCATTTTTAAGCCTAGCCAGAGTGTGTCGGCTTTTACCGCCCCACTGATTAATTAACTGGGCCTCTGTCAAGCAGAGCCAATGAAGTGATCCCAGGGGTGTATTTTCTGTTACCCATCCACTTGTCAAGGCTTCTCTTGAAGAGTGTTAGTGAGGGGCTCTGCCTAATATAGTTAGGAATTTTGTTCCAAAGCATGGGGAGTCTCTGTGACAGGAATCTATCCCTCCAGTATGTTCTATTTATTGTTGCGGTGAGGTTTAGCTAACTAGAGCACATGGCTCGCAGTGACTTGGATTTCTTTAGGTGGAGCATGTCCATTAATTCTGAGTTGGATATGGCTTTGTAAGTCAGGCAGAGATCACCTCTGAGTAAGTGATATGCCACTGAGTACAGCTGGAGTTTTTTCAGTCGGGCTGCATAGGACATATGTTTGAGGTCAGTAATCCTCTTGGTGAGGTGCTTTTGTTGGCTTTCCAGCTGTTGGAAGTGTCTTGTGAGGTACATCCCAAATGGGGCATTGTACTCTATGATGGGTCTGATGAGTGAAGAGTAGAGTGGCACTATAACCTCTTTATTTCTAGATGCGAACCCTTTAGTAATTAGATGGGCCACATAGAAGGATTTCCTAACTACTTTGGCAATAGGGTTGTCAAAGTAGAGATTACTATCTACCTGGGTCCCCAGATCTCTTATTACCTCTTCTGTATTAAGGGGGCTGCCGCCTATGTGGTAATTTGTGGGTGTTTTGTTTTTCCCAAATGGGATGACTATGCATTTTTTGGCATTTAGCTTGAGGCCATGACTTTGACACCAGGTGTCTGTCTCAATAAGGCCTTTTTGAAGGATGTCCGTGTCAGCCAGAGAGTCAATTATGGCTCCCAGTTTGCAGTCATCGGTGAACTTGGATAGCCATAGTCCTGTGTTTGCCTGTACTTCTGAGAAATATATGCCAAACAGTAGGGGTCCCAGAACTAAGCCTTGCGGGACACTACTTGTGACTGGTTTGTAGTCGGACCTGGAGCCCGCTATTCTTACAGTGTGAGTTCTGTCTGTAAGCCAGTTGGCAACCCATCTTGTGACGTAGGGGTTTATGTTCAGGCTAGTGAGTTTTTCTATAATACCTGAGTGAGGAATGGTGTTGAACGCCTCGGTGAGATCAAGGTAGGCTGTGTGAACCACCTTTCCCTCATCTATGGCCTTGGTGACTGTCTCGAAGAAGTCAACCAGGTTTAGTAGGCATGATCTGCCCTTAACAAAGCTGAACTGGGTTGGGTCAAGTGTTTGGATGTTCCCAATGTCTTTGTTAATGAGTTCCATGATGATGCGCTCCACAGCCTTGCAAACAAGGCTAGTCAGGCTTCTGCAGTGATAGTTACCAGGGTCAGTTGTGGCCCCTCCTTTGTGGAGCAGAATAACCATTGCTGTGTGCCATTCTATGGGCATGTAGCCAGTGGAGAGGCTGAGGTTGAACAGTGTGTTTAGGTGGGGGGTTAGTTCATTCTGTAGTTCATGCAAGATGCAGCCTGGGACACCATCTGGCCCCATTGATGCTGTGTTTTTGGCTTTTGAAAGGGCTGTTTTCACCTGTGCTTCTGTGATCTCCGGGACACTACACTTTTCCAGTATTGTTGTGGGCCCTTTTGAAGGTGAGAGGGAGGTGAAGTTTGCACTGAATCTGTATATTTTGTGCAATTTTGCACTAACTCAGAGGATATCTGCAAGTTGCCACTTAGATTCTTGACATAGCTAAAGAAGGCTTTGTTGTTATCTTTCGAATCCTTGGCTATTTTTCTTTCGTAGTTAGCCTTAGATAATTTTATGAGGGACCTTAGTTTCTTACTGATACTGATGAGGGATGTCTTACCTTCCTTGGGATTTGCTATTTTTCTGAACTAGTTTCCTCCTTCTTTGTATAACCTGTTTATGGCAGGGGTCCACCAGACTGGTTTCCTTCTCTTAGGGGAGTGAGTCTTGGTCTTGCTAGGGATGGCATGATCCATGCATCCTTGTAGGTGTTCAGGGATTGCAATTGTAAGGGATTCTGCATCTTGGGCAGTGTTATCCTTTAGTGTGGGGGCTGTGAAACTTACCACCTCCGCCTTAAGTAAGGTGAAGTTTGCTTTAGAAAAGTTTTTCACTGTGGTTTCCTTGGTTGGGGGTGGTGGTGGGGTATAGACATCCAGGGTGATTAGTTTGTGGTCTGATCTAACCAGTGACGGGTTAACCTCCGGTACGGAACACCTTCCGCCCATGTTAGGGATGACCAGGTCCAATATGTTGTGGCCTCTGGTAGGGGAGTTTACCAGCTGATCCAGGGCATTTGAGTTGATAAATTCCAGGAAGCGCTGAGCCTGGGAGTTTGTACTCAAGTAGTTTTCCATGTTAATGGTAGGGTAATTGAAATTGCCCAATATCAGGGTGTTTGGTAGGACCTTCATATTTTCCAGTGTCTCCAGAAAGGTGGAGTGGTGGTCCTCGGTCATGGAGGGTGATCTGTAGCAGGCCACAATTAGCATTGCAGATTTGCCCAATGTTAGTTGCACATGGATGATCTCAGAGGTGTCATGCCGTGCCACTAACCTGGAGGTGTGAGTATCCTTGATGAATATGGCTACACCCCCTCCTTTTGTGTTTCGGTCTGTGTTCTGTGGCCGAAATGTGTGGTATGAGTTGTAGTCCAGTAGTGCTGGAGTGCTCTCTGGAGCCTTGAACCAGGTTTAAGTTACTGCACAGATGACAATGTTCTCCATACTTAGGAGTGCTTCGAGCGCATGCATTTTGAGATTTAAACTCCTGGCGTTGAGTAGCAAAACCCTCATTTTTTTACATGTGCTGTTTTCGGTGGTGGGTTTGAATTTTGAGCCTTGCCTAAAAAAGGCACTATTGGGGCAGCAAGAGCCTTGGCCAGTATTCAAAAGCCAAGGAGTGACAGGTGCAAGCTGTCTCTTGCAAAGCAATGCGGCTTGTCGAGCATGTCATCCCAGGCTGACAGACACTGGATCCCCTTTGAATGACACCAGAAGCTTAGCCAGTTGTTGAAATTGATATTTTTTTCTTTATACTGAGGTATCATTCTTGGTGAGGGCAGGCTGCTACTCAGGGTCAGGGTCATACCCACCTGGGCTACATGAGCAGAGAGCTCTTCAATGTCTCTTTTCATGTAGTCCAGGGAGGTACATTTCAGGTCATTCACACCAACATGAACAATGACAGAGTCATATTTGCACTTGTTCTGAAGTGACCTGTGTGCTTGTGTTATGTGGCGGATTCTGGCTCCTGATAGGCAGCTAACAGTAACCTTCTCCATGTCCAGCCTAGTGAGTGGGGCATCAGTGTGCCTGACTATTGAGTCACCTATGTTATTTCACCTTAAGGGCTGTGATTGTGCGGCACAATGATTTTGTGTTTTATGTGTTGTCTGGCTTGTGACAGGAGGTGCAGGTTTTGTGGGCGTCTGCTTTGGAGCTATCTTATGCTTTTGCAGGTTTTTATTTAGAGCCTCTGAGTATGATTTTGTGTATTTATGTATATTTTTTGCCAGTACTGGTTTAGTAGGTCTATGTGAGGCTGGAGGTGTGGTTCAGGTGTTAACCTTCTCCTCATGACTGTCTGTTCCAGTCTTGGGTGGAGAGTCCTTAGCCTCCAGTTTGGCTGTATAATTGCATCTCTTGCATATGTTAGTGTTTTGTGGTAGGAGGAGGGGGCTGTTTGTGTACATGAGGCAGTTGTAATATTGCCTCAGGATTCCCAAATTCAACAGCTGGACTGGGGAGTACACCTGAAGTTGCCCTTTGGACATGCCTGAACAGTAGGGTGAGCTGCTTAGTTGCTTGGTTGGTGAGGGGTGGATACAGAGCCTGATGTGCTCATTGAAGGCTATGGTGGTTGAGGTGCTAAGACATGTTTTATTAGAATAAATTTATTAGAATACATTTTTCTATGTGGAATCCTGTTGTTTTTTGATTCTAGTCTTTTTTAAGACTATTCTCTTGTTGGTTCATTGATTTTCTGGATAAAGAGCCTTGCCCTGCTAGGCAGTCAAGTGTCGGGGTATATTAGTGCTTGCTATTAGGTCTGAGCAAGTGCCGGACTGTAGGATGCTTTTTAAATGCTTAGGTTGAGAGTTAGACTAGTTTCAAGTGAAAAACTGAAGAGGAGACTTAGTGGAGCCGGGAATAATTTAACCCTAGATAACCAGTGCTGCCTGGCGCACAAAACCGTGCAAACGCGTTTTTTAAACTACTAACTTCTGGGCTGGAACCACTCCTCCAGGGACAGATGGCTGCTCAAAGTTCCCCTCTCTCACAGGTGAACAGAGAAACTTCCCTCTATCCAAGTAAGGTATGGGCAACTCAGAAACTTGTAACACAGCCCTGAATTCAGTGCTAGCCTAAAACTGGACTATATTAGCTTAGAAATGGGGGGAAACAAGAATTTTTTTTTTTAAAAAAGATAAGGCAAAAGCAGTAAAAAGTACACTTAAAACAGCTTTAAATGACTACAAGCAATCAGAAAAGGATATCACACTTTAGTGTTTAGCCTACAACAGTTTATTTAAACAAAAAACAACTTTTTAAAAGTGCAGGCAGTCAAATAAGTACAATATGTGAAAAAACAAGCTTTTAAATCACAATAAGTGCTGGAAAAATCAGCGTTTAGGTGGAAAACAGTTAAGTACAGCAAGAAAATACAGAAAACTGTTAATCACTCAAAAGCCTCTCTTTTAAGCTAGAAGGCTTGTATCGGTTTAAGGCTTTCTAGTGCTTTCCAGTAGGTTAGTGACAGGAAAAATGGGAAACAAGCGCATATGTGGTCTTTTAAATCAGAAAGTTGAAAGAGATGGACAACTTCCCGAATGATTAATAAACTACAATTCCTGGGACAAGAACCACTCCTCTTGTGATAGACAGGCTACCTAGTACTTACCACTCCCACTGATAAGCTAGAATGCTGCACTCCAACACAAAGGCTTGGGGGGCTCAGAAGCTTACAAACAGTCCTGGATACAGCAAATCTGTACCTGGACTAGACTAGTTATGGGAAATGTGGGGATCAAGCGTAAACATGGGCTTTAAAACCAGAAAGTTGAGAGAGATGGAAAAAAATTGCCCAAACGGCCAATAAACTACAATTACTGGGCCAGAACCACTCCTCTTGTGGTAGATAGGCTAACTAGTGCTTACCATTCCCACTGATAAGCTAGAAGGATTCCCTCCAACATAGAAAGGCTTACAAGGCTCAGAAGCTTACCAACAGTCCTGGATACAGCAACTCTGTATCTGGACTAGGTTAATAACAGGAAAGGTGGAAAAAGCTCAAGTGTGGCTTTTAAACCAGAAAATTGAAAGAGATGGGGAAAAACTGCCCAAACAGCCAGTAGCTACAATTTCTGGGTCAGGAACCACTCATCTTGTGGTAAATAGGCTACCTAATGCTTACCACACCCACTGATAAGCTAGAAGACTTTCCTCCAACACAGAAAGGCTTGGGGGGCTCAGAAGCTTACAAAGAGTCCTGGATACAGCAAATATGTACCTGGACTAGACTAGTTACAGGAAGGGTGGGGAACAAGTGTAAATGCTGGCTTTTAAGCCAGCAAGTTGAAAGAGATGGAAAACTGCCTAAACAACCAATAAACTACAATTTATGGGCCAAAACCCACTCTTCCCATGATAGATAGGCTACCAAATGCTTACCACTCCCACTGATAAGCTAGAAGGTTTCCCTCCGACACAGAAAGGCTTGGGGGCTCAAAAGCTTACAAAGAGTCCTGGATACAGCAAATCTGTACCTGGACTAGACTAGTTACAGGAAAGGTGGGGAACAAGCACAAACACAGGCTTTTAAGCCAGCAAGTTGAAAGAGATGGAAAACTGCCTAATGGCCAATAAACTGCAATTTATGGGCCAAAACCCACTCTTCCCATGGTAGATAGGCTACCAAAGGCTTACCATTCCCACTGATAAACTAGAAGGCTTCCCTCCAACACATAAAGGCTTGGTGGGCTCAGAAGCTTACAAAGAGTCCTGGATACAGCAAATCTGTACCTGGACTAGACTAGTTACAGGAAAGGTGGGGAACAAGTGCAAATGCAGGCTTTTAAGCCAGCAAGTTGAAAGAGATGGAAAACTGCCTAAACGACCAATAAACTACAATTTATGGGCCAAAACCCACTCTTCCCATGGTAGATAGTCTACCTGATGCTTACCACTCCCACTGATAAGCTAGAAGGCTTCCCTCCAACACAGAAAGGCTTGGGGGGGCACAGAAGCTTACAAAGAGTCCTGGATACAGCAAATCTGTACCTGGACTAGATTAGTAACAGGAAAGGCAGGAAACAAGCACAAACACAGGCTTTTGAATCAGAAGGTTGAACGAGATGGAAGAGTTTCCCAAACGGTCAATAAACTATAATTTCTGGGCCAGAAACCTCTCCTCCTGTGGTAGATAGGCTACCTAGTGCTCACCACTCCCACTGATAATGATGATCTAACAAAGCATACCTGAAAGCTCCTGTTGAGACATAGGAGTGGTGTTCACATCCAGAACATACTGGGTCATTGATTGCTGGGAGCAGGCCTGTATGGCAATGTTTGTCAGGAATTCTTCTGTGGCAGTGAGAGGGGGTTCTGCAGAAAGCTCACCACCAGTGATCTGGTGATCACATGCCACTGCAACTGCATGCCTCCTTGCAGGTGCTATCATATCTGTGGCTCTGTGATACATCTGCTCATAAGTGTGATTGTGTCGCCCAATATCATTTATGCTGTGGACTAATTCGTCCTGCAAAGCTGTGCACTGAGCCATATTGTCCCACCATCTGGAGAGAAGTACTGCATGATGTTGATGTAAGTCTTCTATGGTGAGGTCATTCTTAGCCTCGGTAGATGGGGGCCTATGTTGAACAGACATTTTGCGTCCTGAAAGGCAAAAAAATTATAACAAATATAAGGATCACATAAGTACAAATAAACTTTTTACAGATAAAGCAGTAAATGAAGGCTGACAGCATTCCACACTTGATGAACTTTAAAGATTCAACAGGGATAAAAAACTAATGGGGTGGATACAAAACAAGGAGAGTAACAAGAGAAACATACCCTTGTTTGGGCCATAACAGGTACTCAATTATGCTCACCCACCCAAAATAGCAGTCCATTCTAGTTTGTGCCATAGCAGGAACTCATCTTTGACCCCCCCCCCAAAAAAAAAAAAAAAAAAAATAGGCTAAGGACCAATCGTGCTAACTAAACAACAGTGAAATGCTAGAAGTGCTACCAAAGGACCTTTCTATGAAATACGTGTACAACGTTTTCACACAGCATTATATTTTCACCCTACCCTACATCCTCTGTACCTCTGAAATGGCTTGAAACACAAGGCCATGCCATGATTATGGTTCTAAAAAAATGCATACAAATTTACTTCACATTACTCTTAACTACACTCCAGCATATACATTATGTAGGTAACAAAATGGATATATACCTGCTAGAGCAATATTCCTCTGTAGAGATATACTTGCCTTTTTATAATGGAGTAGATTAGTAATGGATTGCATCTGTCTTAGCCTGTGCTCCAGAGATATTACTTCAGCATGAGCAGCTGAATTGCATGCTACTCACCCAGTCTTGTGGAGCTACTCAACAAGATATAAAGCATTCATGTAGACTCCATGCTGTTTTTTATGCGGATTGAGAAAATAGTGAGGTACAGACACAAGGTAATCACAGACAGATTGTTAGTAGCTGCTGCTTTTTTAATGCATTTGTCTGTACTACAAGCTGAAGCCAATGCTGCTGCTGCTGCTGCCAAAAGCTATAGACAGTGAAGATGAAGAATTTGCAGGCCAAGGACACACTACAGGAACTGTATGACCTCTGGCAGCCTTGTCTCAGAGCCAGACCCAAATGCAGGGAACCTGTCCCAGTGGAAAATAAGGTATGTGTCATACTTAGAATCTTAGCCACACATATCTTTCACAGACTGCCAGGGGACATGCTTGGTATGTCATAGGCATCAGCATCCAGGATCTTCTAAACATTCCTGCATGCTATGAACAACATGGAGAGAGCACATATATTTTACCACTAGTTCTGGGGAGACGGTCACAAGAATGCTACAACTGTACCCTGTATCGCACTACCCTGAAGTAATGTATACCATACATCACAGTCATGTACACTTGAAAACAACACCCGGGGAACAGGGTAGGGTCTACATTAACTGTAAGGTTTACCACTCGAACAACTGCCAAGTTATGTGTAATGGCATGGGAATTATCTGGAACATGTGTTTTGACAAACCTAGCAGTTAACACAACTCCCATATGTGCCACATCTCCCAACTGCACCAGATGTGCGCTATGGGGGATATCTCACATGCACATTTATGGGTGGATGTATGCTATGCACTGGAGTCATGGCTGATGAAACCTATCAGAAATGAGCAAATACACACACACACACACACACACACACACACACACACACACACACACACACACACACACACACACACACACACACACACACACACACACACTAATGAGACACATGGTCTAACCTGTAATGTCATAGAGCATGCTTTTGTGCTACTGTAGTCACAGTGCCAATGCCTACATACATCTGGCTAAGGCCTCCATTACAATTTATTTAATTTTATTTCTTTATTTTACATTTGTTGACCGGGAAAGTCCAACTGGACACATGCCCATTTTCAGTGAAGGCCCGGGGAGAAAAATTCCATTTATATATATGAACAAGTTATTATGGACAGTGGGATTAATATACAAAAACAGATATACAAACATCGGTAAATATATGCCAGTAGCACAAGCACATAGTAAAGTATACAATCAGAGGTACTATAGTCATTTAGACATACAGTATATTACAGTCTAAATACACCTAATACATGCAGCATATTACAGACTTATACAGATAGAAAATATACAGTTCTTAGCAGACTCTTAGATATTTTTGTTGGTGTCTGAGCTTATCACTACAGTTACAAACATACAATAAAGTCACTTTTGGACTGGAAATAGGGAGAGAAACTAGACTTGACATGTTCCAATGAATAGAAATGCTGTTTGTATGTCAGTCTTTACCCAGGGGTGAGACAGGAGCATAGCCAGTTGTTTTTAAGGTGGGCTTTTAGTATTTTTTTTAAATTGTGTTGTGGCATTATTTGATGTTAGGTGGGCAGATAAGGAGTTCCAGAGTTTGGAAATGTAGCAGCTAAAGAGAGATATTCTGCCTCGTTGTCATGTTTGGTAACTTCAAGGAGGTTGTGGGTGCTTGATCTTAAGGTTCTTACTGTGGTGTGAGGACATATTAGATTTTGGAGGGCTGGGATGTTGTCTGAGTGATAGTATAACTTGTGTGCTAGTGACAACTGATGAGTTGTAGTAGTTGAGGGAATTCCAACCAGTTTAGTTTTTTGAGAGATTCACAGTGATGCATTCTATATGATGACTCTGTTGGAAATTTAGCTATTTTATTGTATCAGGATTCCAGTTTGTGTAGTTTGGCTTTACAGAGGTTGATTAATACCAGGGATGCATAAAGGAGGGTGGACAGTACATGTGACCTGGCTATTGTGGTTTTGGATAGCTTGGAGAGAAATTCCTTGTTGTGATAGAGTAGCCCCAGTTTTTTGTGAATTTTTTTATAGTTTGGGCAATATGCAAGTCAAATCTTAGGTGGCTCTCTATTTGCATGTCTAAAAGTTTGGTGTGGGTAGTTGGGGTAATAGCAGTTTTGGTATTAGAGGTGATAATAAAGTTGTCTGATTAGGGCGAAGTTCTATAAGAGGAGAAGAGGAGTAATTTAGTCTTATTTGGGTTAAGAATAAGTTGATGGTTGTTGAACCAGGTTTCAGCTAGTGAGAAGCATTCTTGTGTTTGGGAGTGGAGATGCTCGAGTGTTAGGTTGGCACATATGATTGTGGTGTCATCTGCATATTGAATTATTGTGGCTTTTGGTGTGGAGTATGAGAATTGATTAGTAAATCGAATGAAGAGTAATTGGCCTAGGATGGAGCCTTGTGTGACTCATAAAGATACTGGTAGTAGAGAGGATATTTGGTTCTGCCATTTTACTGCCTGTTGCCGACCTGATAGATAGCTCTTAAACCATGTGATGGAGGAGAAACTGAGGTTTAGGCTAGTTAGTGTATGGAGAAGTTTGTCGCGGTCAACCATATTGAACGCTTTAGATAAATCTAAGAATATGGCAGAGACTAGTTGCCCATTGTTTGTGTGATAATTAATGGTATTAGTGAATGCTATAAGTGAGGTGGTGGTACTATGAAAGGGTCTAAAGCTATGTTGATTTTTGGATTGCAAGTTGTTTTTTTAGAAGATAATCCATGAGTTGTATGTGTATGACCTGTTTTAAGATTTTTGATAAGGGTGATAAAACAGCAATAGGACGATAGTTGTTGAGTTCAAAGGAGTTACCACCTTTGTGTAATGGTATGATATGGGAAGTTTTACATATATGAGGTACTTTGCCCTCGGAGATGGACCTGTCGATGAAGATTTTAACAGCATAGGCTATTGCTGCTGCAGCTATTTGGAGGTATTCTGTGGGTAGGTTATCGGCAGCAAAGGCGGTGGGTTTGAGTTTCTGGAGAAGTTTATAAATAATTTTGATTGACACTGGCTGAAAGGTAAAGTTGGAGTTATTAGTTTGTGGTTCTAGTGGTTCATTTGTAGTTGATATGTTAGTTGAGGTGGGGGCACTGGTATTCAGTTGGTTGTTTGCTAGGGCCTGGATTATCTCAGTAAAGTATTTATTAAACTGAGTGGGGATGTTATCATGGTTATTCCCAGTTGTAGGTGTGGGGGTTGTAGTTCTCCCAGGTTGCAATACAGAGTTGATTGCAGCCCAGAACTTCTGTTTTTTTTTTTTTTTTTGCATGTCTTTCTTGTAGATTTTGGTAATAGTTGATTTTGTCTATTCTGATGCATTTCTTGGCTTTATTACATAGTTGTAAGTATTTTTGTTTATCTAGTTGGGTTTTGTTTTTGTGAAATTGAGTCCATGCTTTATCCCTATATATCCCTGTATATCACATAATTCTCAATTAATATCCTTTGACATTATAAGTGCAATGATATACAATGATTTACACAATCGATTGACATGTCCCACAATGTTCATATGTTCATAGTATATGCTATGCTACCCAAGTTAATCTTGTGGAAACAGATGCAGCATGATCAGCAAGGGGAATGGGGAACACATCCTCCCAACAATATCCAGGTCACCACAGCTACAGGCAGATGATGAGTCAGAGGAGGAACCAGCAGCTGGTGTAGTTGTAGGCAGACATAGGCATGCTCAGTATGTCCTTGGAGTGGCTAGGAGACAAGCCATAGCACACTGATTCAAGACCTAGGAGCTTAAAACCATCCTCCTACTTCACCATTTTTTTGTACTGGGGAAGCATTACAGAGAAAAGTTTGACAGTAAAGATACACATTGCAGTTTCTGACTTCTCAACCCTCCCTAAATCAGACAACAGGCAGGATGCCAAACAAGCAGAGTAACCAGACCAACACAGTCTTGTTAGCGCCATATTAGGAACACATCTTTGATCCCCATCCCCAAAATAACAGTGAATGCTTGCTTATGATATCCAGCCTGGCTTTCCTAAGTTGGCAACTGTATATCACATCATTCCTAATTAATATATTTTGACATTATAAATGCAATGATATACAATGGTTTACACAGTGTATGTCCCAGAGTACTAGTCAGATAACTGCTGAATGACCAAGGAACACAGAAAGTTAAGACAATGCTGTATATTCGCAAGCAAGCATCATAATAGGGTGTGTAATCACTAAGTGCAGTATTTTCAAAGATAAACATTTCACTAAATGTACAACTAACATGTAATCTTTTAATGTAACTGTACATTCTGCTTAGTTTGTTTTGTGTGCTGAATGAGTGATGTTGCTTGCTACAAAGGTGTTTGCATGAAAAACAAGGTGACAGCTCCCATCCTGTGTTCTTAATGTGCAGTGGATAGTGATTTGGATTCCAGACTTATGTAGGCATATTTCATGTGTACTAATATATTCTACTGTGTATATCATACCCTGATTTCTGTTTCTGCCTGTTATAGCTTGTTTTTTTTTTTCATACGTTTGGGCCACTGTTTGAGGGGTTCTGCATTTAGCACAAATGGCTTTGGCTATGCTCAGCTGGTTTGCACCAAAGTGGCAGTGCACAAACTGGTAGAATGGACCACCCGGGTAGCAGACAGGACCCAGACATCTAAAAATAGACATCGGATGCATTCTGTTAATGTAATTATGCCTGGTGCAAGCCCGCTAAGTACCATTGCAATGCATTTAATAGTGTGAACCTCAAAATTAATACTAATCTAGGAGATGGTAATATAACTGCTGCTGTGGCTGCAGACGTTAAGTACTGGGTTGAAGTCCATATCCTCCTGGGTTCAACTACAAGGATGTCAGCCTTTATTTTGTTATTGTATCCTTGCATTAGATAGCAGTGAAATTAAACATAGACAAATGTGTTCTGCATTCTTCTTGTGGCAACAGCTATAAGTGTAGTGCTACCATGCATAAAGTCCAGGGTTCAAATACAGAAGATTTCATTCTTTTTTAATGGTGTCCCACTTTACATTATAGTCATTCTCAGTTATAGCAGTTGACCTAGTATTTCTTATATTGTAATTATTTTCCCAATGGATGACACACACTAATATTGTGTCAGTTATGTACTTATATATTAATGTCTGTATTGGTTATTATCTCTGTAGTGGTTACCATCTCACAAACACTTTGCCTGTGTTTGCACAATGATAAGCTATGTGCAGCATTTTTAAATGTTGCAAAAATCCAAAAGTGCGTGCATTCAGTATCTGTGATAATTGGAATTGGCAGGAAACATCATTATAGACTGATTTTCATCTGCATTAGACATAGATGGTGGTCATGGAGACATTTTGAGATTCTAATCACAAAGGTGGGGTTGTGCAGGAGTCCAAAGTGTTTGTTGGACTCCTAGTGAATGAGTTTGATCCCCCAGCTGTTGCAGGAGTGCTATCATGGATCTGATTACAAATCAGTTGATTTGAATAATTTGGCCTGGGATTTGTCCAGTGCTGCCAGTATCTCCTGCACTGGTGAACAGTGTAGAACAATGTAGAAATCACTACAGAGACCTCAGGATGACAAAGAGGGCAGCCTCGACTGTTGGATCGAGGAATGTCAGACTGGCCACACTCCACAGATGTGTAATTATCACTTACAAGCAAAACTTCTATGAGTTAGCAGCTACATTTGTTCAGGACTGGTATTTTTAATGGCATTCTGTTGTGTTCTGCTTTTACCACAACTCATGCAGAGAGTGCTGAATCTGTGAACTTATGAAGCAAGATTTGCACAGATGCCAGAAAACAAGTGTTACATATGCATCCAAACAGTACTGTTATTGTAACATTAAAATTAAATACAGGTTATTATGCAACACATATCACATTGAGTATGCATTTGTCATTTGTAAAGGAAAAGTATGCATGCATTAGTCTGTAGGATAAAACAACAGTCCGGTATTACAGAGTAGTCAGAGGTTGTCAGTTCAAAAAACACACTTCCCAACTATATAATACTGTTTTTAAGTTTACATCAATATTCCAATGTAATGCAAGACCCATAAACCAGGGACAACAATAGCTTGCTGAAGATTGTCACCAGTATAACTGGAACATGCATATGTACAATATATGCACATATCCATGACTGCTTGATGTAATCAGTAATATACCATGCATCTGTTATGAGCTTGGTTGTCTTAACAGCATAAACATTATTTGTTAAGAGTTGGTACTGTTGAAAGTAAAGGTAGCAGAATCATACCTCTCAACTGTTCAGATTTTTGAAGAATGTCCAAATTTGTATTTCATATTTTTGGTATGTTTCTCATGAAATGTGTGGTTTTCTGACAAATCAGTGGGATTATCTGAGGACTGAAGTCACTAAATGATGACATACATTTGAGTTTCAGACTTCAAATTATTCATAAAAATGTATATTCCAATAAACCTGTCACTCTGGCAACTTTCTAAGTAAATAGGAGTAATATTTAAAATATGCCCGTATCTTTGGTCTTTTGTCCCCCCATTTTGTCAGGGTTTGTCCATATTTCTTGCAGTAGGATGTGGAGAGGTATGAGCAGAATAGAGTCATAACATTGTGTACAAGCGCGTTGTATGCCACATATGACATTAGTAATTTTCTCCTTTTTTCTCTCACCCCACCCCTTTTCTTCTTTTTTTTTGTTTTTAACGTAATTTTTGTATTGTTATGTATAATTTTGTATTTCTTTGTTACCTATGTTTTATTTATTATTTTTAATTTTGAGTGTATATTTTCTAATTATTTATATCTGATTTTCTTAATCATTTTTTATTATTTACATTTTTCCAGTTATGTTTTATTTTATTATTATATTTTAAAGTTTTATGTTATTACTACAGTACAGTGGGGTAGGCCGGCTCCCTGTGATCTGCCTACACTCACTCCATTGGCTATAGCACCAAGGCACAGCTCTTCTGGTCTGCAGCTTGGCTGAACCCCCTCCACTGCCCCTGCTCTACCTGGACCCTCAGGTAGTTCTGCCCCAAAGGATAGGCCTGTAGTTCCCTCTGGGAGCAGAGGCAGAGGGGCTGATTTTGTCATCCGAGCTTAACTGCCAGGTGTGGTGTATGGGATTGTGAGCTGCACATTTCGTGCATGCCTATGCAGAGTGGAGACACTGCTCTCCATCACTGTCCTGAATAATGCAAGGACATTCAAAAATCAGACACTACAGCTATCGGTGCAGTGAGGTCACAATAATGACAGTCCAGTGAATGGAGACTCGATTCTCACTGTCACCAAACTTGGCATCCATAAGTATGCAATTTCCCCGCCTTCACCCCAACCATGGTGTTCACCCCCCTCTGGTGTTGTTCATCAATCCAATGGGGAGCAAGCAGGGGAAAAACAAAGTGAAAAGAAGGCATGTATGTGCATGAAGGGTGTAAGAAAGAATCATAGCTATCCATTTCTTCAGCAGTAACAAATGATCACATATACAGAATCTTAAATGAATTTGGATGGTCACCTCCAGAGAAAGGGGTGAAATCAACATAACTGTGTTGTGAAGCTACCTGGACCAAAGTAAGTGCATCAAGTAGACACGTGTGTGAAACAGAGAGCTATGTATGGGACAATATATTTTTTGGGGGGGATAGGCGCCCCTTTTTTTAAGGAAAAAGAGGAATGTTGGGAAAAGGACATAGGGATGTCTGGGGCAGGCAAGTTGGGAAGGTGGGGAAGCACTGGCTAACAAACAAGACATGCAAGACAAGACACATGGTTGGTGAAGGACCCAAGGTGGGTGTGAACACCATGGTTAGGGTGAGTGTGGGGAGATCAAGGTCCTACGGACAACAGTCATGGTAACAGAGTGACTCCAGTCCTTATCCAGTAGACTGTCATCACTGTTCCATTGCTGTGCTGCTGCCTGCAGGGGCCGACATCTGATCCTATGGTGGGTATTCTGTACCAGGATGGAAAGCATGCTCTCCTTCCATTGTAGGTATGTGCCCACTGTCTGAGGCACAAGTGTATGCACCATAACTGGCAACCCAGCTCAGGTGATAAATGCACCCTCTCTACCTCTGCTCCCAGAGCGGACCACAGGCCTAGCCTCTGGTGCAGAACGACTTGAGGATCTAGGTAGAGCAGGGTCAGCAGGGGGGTGTCACCAGGCTGCAACCCAGAAGTGCTAGACCTTGCTGCTTTAGCTGGTGGAGTGAGTGAAGGTGGATTATGGGGAACCAGCCTACCCTGCTGTGCTGTAGTAATAACATAAACAAAATTAAAATAAAATCTTCTTTCTTCTTCTTTTGGCTTTTCCCAGTTAGAGGTCACCACAGCGGAACTCTGGTCCGCTAATGATTGGCAGTAGATTTTTACGGTGCCAAGGTGCCAGCCCAATGCCCAACCTTCAACGAAGGTACACCCATTCAGCATGTCTTTTGAATGCCACTCAACCATGGGGAGGACATGCAGACTCCACACAGAAGGTGGTCCAGCTGAGAATCGAATGGGAGAACCCCTTGCTGTGAGGCGACAACACTACTGCTGCACCACGTGGCTAAAATTAAAATACAATAATGAAATAAAACATAACCCAAAACAAACGGAAAAAAAAACTAAAAAAACAAACAAATAAATAAATAAATACATAAATAAATAATATTATAACATATTATAAAAATAATAAATACAGTAAAATCCCTGTTATCCAGGACTCAAGCAACTGGCACTCTTAACCGCATTGAGTAGAAGTATCTCCGCTTTACGATTTTTGATTGGCTCGTTTGCCGGTATACGAGACAATCAAAAATGGGAAAGTGGAGCCTCTTCTGTTAAATACAGAACAGCAAGCTCTTCCACATTGAAAGAAGTGGCTCCGCTTTGTGATTTTTGATTGGCTTGTATGCTGGTATACGAGCCAATCAAAATTCGGAAAGCATATCGCAATCAACCGGAACATATACTTAACCAGAATCTGCCAAGCTCCACGAGTGCTGGTTAAGTGAGACTTTACTGTAATATAATTTGAAACACAATGATAAATAATAACAAATGACAAATATGTAACAACAAAGCAATAAAAGTTATACATAATAAAAATAAGAAAATTAACCATAAAAAACAAAGAGAAGTGGTGAGGTGAGAGAAAAAAAGGAGAACATCATTAATTTCACAGTTCACAGTTAATATACAAAGCGTTCTACAATTTTTACTTTTTTGTTACATTTTACTTTTAACACTACCAAGTACTGCTGGTATTTGAACCCACAACCAGTGAATATTGTAAAACTGTACTTTTCTTTTGGACTACAGCATAATGCATGCACACTTTAATTTTACACTTTATAGAGTCATGCTCACTGTTATCTGAGAATGTGCAGCTTTTGCTTTGTGCTACAGACCGTACCTGTTAACCTCTTAAGAGCAAGATATTTGTACAGAACATAAAATAATGGGGGTACAATGACCTAAAATTGGGACAGATTTTAAATATTGCTGTTACAAACATGGACATTTGCATAGGATTTGTGTTAACATATATTTTGACACTCATTATTTAGTGACTTCAATCTCAATTATTTGCCAGAAAACCATAAATCTTATAGGTTCATAGGTAGGTACTAGGCTATCTGCCCGAGGGCATTTATAAGCCTAGCCTGAGTGTGTCAGCTTTCGCCGCCCCACTGATTAATTAACTGAGCCTCTGTCAAGAAGAGCCAATGAAATGATCCCAGGGGTGTATTTTCTGTTACCCATCCACTCGCCAAGGTTTCTCTTGAAGAGTGTTAGTGAGGGGCTCTGCCTAATGTAGTTAGGAATTTTGTTTCAAAGCATGGGGAGTCTCTGTGACAGGAATCTATCCCTCCAGCATGTTCTATTTATTGTTGTGGTGAAGTTTAGCTCACTAGAGCAAGTGGCTCGCAGTGACTTGGATTTCTTTAGATGGAGCATGTCCATCAATTCTGAGTTATGAGGAACAGACCAAAATAGGGAGTAAAAAATTCTGGATATTCAGCAAAAATATGGGCAGTTGAGACTAATGCATGCATACTTGTTTTTACAGTTGAAATATGCATGCTTAGTTTTATACAACTGTATAATATAACAACTAATCCATCTTTAACTGTTAAGGCTACAATAACAGATTTGTTTGTCTTTTCGGCTTTTCCTGGTTAGAGGTCGCCACAATGGAACTCCGGTCCACTAATGATTGGCAGTAGATTTTTATGGTGCCGAGTTGCCAGCCCAATGCCCAACCTTCAGCGAAGGCACGCCCATTCACACATGTCTTTTGGAGGCCACTCAACCATGGGGAGGACATGCAGACTCCACACAGAAGGCACTCCAGCCAAGAATCGAACAGGAGAACCTCTTGCTGTGAATTATGCTTACATACCACATGCTTCTCTCATCCTTGTCAGCCATGATACATGGGACCTCACATTTGAGGCCCTCTCTTCTGTAGCTGTAGAAAAGGAAAAAAAAAAGAATGCCATTATGAATACCAGTCTTGACTATATTCAGCTTTAGTATTTACAATTGGTCAATGCAATTATACATACACATCTGTGGGGTGTTCCCTGCTTGACATTCCCTGATCCAGTGATCAAGGGAATCCTGTTTCCTCCTTTGGAGATCATCATAGTGATGACAGCATCATTTGCCAGTGTGTGGGATACCTGTTGCACTAGACAAAGCCTTAGCCACACTAGTCCAGACTTCAGACTTGTACTGAGATGAGAGCCTCTAGTTACCCTGCAAGAGGCAAGGGCCATGCTCCTTATCTAGGAAACCACCAAAAACCTTGGACTCCTGAACAGCTCAGCACTGCAGTCTGAAGCTCATGCCCTTTTCAATGATACCAGTCATGTCTACATATGATGAAGCTCAATGTCTAATGAGCATTTCAGTCAGTTCTACTTTAAATGACATGTTTTCCAATTGCACATATTGTGCTTACTGAGAGTGCTCACTGTCTGCATTTTTAGACATTTCAAACAACTGCACTCTGCTTACATCTCACAGACACAGTAAGCCAAGTGCATTTGTTTGCACAATGGTAAGCGGAGCACAGATTTTTCAAATGTATTATAACCTAGACAGTGTGCACACTCAGGTAATGCAATTTCAATGTTGTTTCATTTACAGCCACTTGTGCAACTCCGATATTCAACTGGAACAGCAGAACTATACTTTCATGAACATTGTCATATCAGCAAAACTATGTCAGATGTTATAAGTGAGAGTAAATCTAATGTGACGTGTAACAGAATAAAGTAAATAAAATAGCGTTCAATGTGTATGGAATACACAGCATTTGAACCCAGGACCATGTATACAGTAGTCCTAAAATTTCAGATGTTGCCCCAAGAAGGGTGAGACAACACTTGTCTAGTTAGCACTTTATTTGTATAATCCGCAATGTCACAACAGTATAAGAAAAGTTTGCCTTCCCTGTACTAGGGCTCAGGACCATCTGTACTCCATTCCTAGACTTAACACACCTGTTGCCACAGGATTAGTTACACAAGTTTCCCTATATTAGTATGCATTGTTAAGTTGATGGTATTAGCTCAGTGTAGTCTTGCTTAGCAGGTTTGAGCAATACCCAGCAATACCGAGTAGTATTAATTGAATGCATCCAGTTTCAATTTTTGGATGTCTGGGTCATGTCTGATACATGCACTGCACTTAAGGAAGCTCTACTCTTAGTATAACCAGACTACTCACTATATTATAAGCCTAGCACTTGTTCACTGGGTCATGTCTGATGCATACACTGCACTTAAGGAAGCTCTACTCTTAGTATAACCAGACTACTCACTATATTATAAGCCTAGCACTTGTTCTCAATACTTCTCTACTAAGTAAGCACTCTCGTACTAAGTAAAGCACTACATCTACTTACCACCCCTGTGAATATCCACTTCCCTTAAAGGTACAGCACTCCCTTATACTGTTCTACCATGTCGAGTGGTAGATTACTGGCGTCGTCTCCAATTCAGCTGGTCAATCTGGGTATCTTGAGACAATGCTACAATTGTCTCATGTACACAGACAACCCTCTCCTCCTCCCAACAAACACAAATACATGTGAGAGATGCAACTATATAGCCAAACTGGAGGCTGAACTCTCTCAACTCAGGGCTGGCATGACCAGACAGGAGGAGATGGCAACCACACACACAACAATCCCAGTCCCACATAGACCTACCACAACTGCAAACCAAACACATAAAAACACAAAGACATACTCGGAGGCTCTAATAAAAAACTTACCAAAACAACAGAGGCTCCCAAAGCAGACATCCAAAAATCCACCACCTCAAAACAAAACACATGCAACACATACTTCAATAAATCAGTGTGTCAACCAATCACAGCCCTTAAGGCCAAACACCTTGCCTGATACACTAGTAATAGGTGACTCTATAGTCAGACACACTGATGTCCCTCTAACCATGCTGAATAAGGAGAAGGTGACTGTGAGCTGTCTATCGGGAGCTAGGATCCGCCACATAACACACGCACTCAAGTCACTCCAAAACAAGTACAAATATGACTCCATCATTGTCCATGCTGGTGTGAATGACCTGAGACGTACCTCCCTGGACTACATGAAAAGAGACATAGAGGAGCTCTCCGATTATGTAGCCCAGGTTGGTATGACTCTGACCCTGAGCAGCATCTTGCCCTCACCAAGAATGATACCACAATACAAAGACAAGATGATCAGCTTTAACAATTGGCTCAAGTACTGGTGTCATTCTAAGGAGATCCAATGTCTGTCTGCCTGGGATGACATGTTGGACAAGCCACGCTGCTTCACAAGGGATGGCTTACACCTGTCACCACTGGGCTTCCAGATATTGGCTAAGGCTCTTGCCATCCCCATAGTGCCTTTTTTAGGCAAGGCTCAAAAGACAAACCCACCTCCTTAGAAAACAAAAATGGAAAAAAACTAAGGGTAATGCTTATCAATGCCAGAAGTCTAAATCTCAAGATGCAGGCACTTGATGCGCTCCTCAGCATGGAGAACATCGACGTCTGTGCAGTAACTGAAACCTGGTTCAAGGCTCCTGAGAGCACCCCAGCACTACCAGGCTATACCTCGTATCATGATTTTCGGCCCCAAAACCCGGGCCGAACCACAAAGGGAGGGGGAGTGTCCATATTCATCAAGGACACCCACACCTCCAGGTTAGTAGCAACACATGAAGCATCAGAGACCATAAAGGTGCAACTAACCATAGGCAAAACTGCTATACAACTGGTAGCATGTTACAGACCACCCTCTCAATCTCAAGAACCCCACTCAGCCTTCCTGAAGACATTGGAGGATATGAATGTATCACAAAATACCATCATACTGGGAGACTTCAACTACCCAAACATAGATTGGGTACATTAATCTATCCCTAATACCCTAGCCCAAAAGTTCCTGGAATTCATAAATTCAAATGCACTGGAACAACTGGTCACCTCTCCCACTAGGGGAGATAATATACTAGACCTGATCATCACAAACATGGGGACAAAATGCTCCACACCGGAAGTATACCCCTCACTAGTGAGATCTGACCACAAATTAATCACCCTGGATATACATATCCCACCTCCATCCCCAGCACAAAAGACCATAGTGAAAAACTTCTCAAAAGCAGACTTCGCTCTTCTTAAGACTGAGATGGTATCCTTTAAGCCCACTGTGCCAGTGGATACCACATCCCACAATGCCGAATCCTTCACAAATGCTTTCTATGGACATCTCCAAGAATGCATGGATCATGCAATCCCAAACAAATCCAAGTCCCTCTCCACCAAAGGTAAGCGTCCTGTCTGGTGGACCTCAGCCATAAACAAATTGTATAACAAAAGAAGGAAGCTACTGCACGTCAGAGCAAAATCCCATGAAGGGAAGACATCTCTGATCAACATTAGCAGAAAACTACGTTCTCTCATAAAAACATCCAAGGCCAACTTTGAGAGAAAAATCGATAAGGACACTAAAGATAACCACAAAGCCTTCTTCAGCTATGTTAGAAACCTGGGCGGAAACCCTCAGATATGCTCAGAGTTGGTTCAAAAAAACAAAAAATACACTGAACCCACAGATATTGCCAACATTCTGGCTGACAGGTTCAGTGCAAATTTCTCCCCTCCTTCACCCCCAAAAGAAGAAATACTTATCCCAGCTGAATGTAATCTCCCTGTCATCTCAGATGTCCAAGTGAGAACCGCCCTAAACAAAGCAAAAAACACAGCGTCAATGGGACCTGACGGTATCCCGGGTTGCGTGTTACGTGAACTCCAAGAGGAGCTAAACCCACACATAAACATGCTATTTAACCTTAGCATTACTTCGGGATATGTACCTGAACACTGGCATACAGCAACAGTGGTCCCACTCCACAAGGGGGGTGCCTCTACAGACCCTGGAAACTACTGCCCCATAAGCTTAACCAGCCTGGTCTGCAAAGCTATGGAAAGTATCATTATGGAACTCATAAACAGAGACATAGGGGACCTACAGACACTTGACCCCACCCAGTTCGGCCTTGTAAAGGGCAGATCCTGCCTTTTAAACCTGGTTGACTTTTTTGAAACAGTCACTAGAGCCATTGATGAGGGCAAAGCAGTCCATACAGCATACCTGGACTTGGCTAAGGCCTTCGACACAATACCACACTCAGGCATCATAGATAAGCTCAACAGCTTAAAAGTAAACCCTTATGTCACTAGATGGGTTGCAAACTGGCTAAAGGACAGAACCCATAAAGTTAAAATCGCTGGAGCAATGTCAGACTCAAAGCCAGTCACAAGTGGTGTCCCACAGGGATCTGTCCTGGGACCCCTCTTGTTCGGCATTTACTTCTCAGATGTTAAAGCAAACATGGGAGGGCTGTGGCTGACAAAGTTCGCAGATGACTGCAAACTAGGTGCCATAGTCGATACACCAGCAGCCACACACATCCTACAAAAAGGCCTCACAGAAATGGACAACTGGTGCTGGAGTCACGGCCTTAAACTAAATGCCAAAAAATGTATAGTCATCCCCTTTGGGAAAAACAAAGTACCCACAAATTATCACATAGCCAGCAACCCACTGAGTATGGAAAAAGTAATCAGAGACCTAGGGACCCAAGTCGACAGCGACCTCTCATTTGACACCCACATTGCCAAAGTGGTTAGAAAAACATTCTACCTTGCACACCTCATCATGAAGGGATTCACATCCAGATCCAAGGATGTCATTGTACCCCTATATTCCTCCCTCATCAGACCCATGATTGAGTACAATGCCCCATTTGATATGTACCTCACCCGGCATTTGCAACAGCTGGAGAGACCACAAAAGTACCTCACCAAGAGGATCAAGGGTCTCCAACATATGTCTTATTCTGCCAGACTAAAGAAACTTCAGCTCTATTCAGTAGCATACCACCTGCTCAGAGGTGATCTCTGCCTGACGTACAAGGCCATGTCAAATCAGGATCTGATGGACATGCTCCACCTCAAAAAATCCAAATCCATCAGGACCACGAGAGCTAAAGACTTAAACCTCGGCACAAGTATGAATAGGACATGCTAGAGGGATAGATTCATAACCCAGAGACTTCCCATGCTTTGGAACAAGATCCCAGTTTGTATTAGGCAAAGCCCCTCACTGACTCTCTTCAAGAGAAATCTTGATGAGTGGATGGGAGATCGTAAGTTTACCCCAGGGGTCACATCTGTGTCACTGCTAGACAGGGGCACAGTAAACTAATTCTATTATATAAGGGTTCATAGGTTCATAGATTAGTACTAAGCTAACTGCCCTTGTGAGCCATTTTAAACCTAGCCAATTATCCCTTGTGAGACTCAAACCCTGCACCTTGTGTTTTGCAAGGCAAACACCTTAAGCATTAGGCCACCATCCCAACACATGTCAGGGGACCTTCATTGTGTCACTACTAGACAGAGGGACAGTATTCTAAATTTATTCTGTACATTTTTTGTACCATTTCATGGGGTGGCAAAAGCCACATCACTATGGCTAGGCTTACAAATGCCCCAGGGCAGATAGCCTAGTACTATACTATGAAACTATGGAACTATGGTTGGTCCAGTCGCACAAACAAGGTAAGCATAGTCAAAGCTGTTTACAGCAAGGGGCACATCGCACAAACTTTGGAAGAAAAAATAAATAAAAAAGAGAGAAGATTAAACAATTGCACATACTTTATTAACTAAGAATACTGCTAATATATAAATCAAACAAGGAAGAAGAAATTGCTATGCAATCAACCTTTCTCAGACAGCAAACTTACACAGAAGAAGTGCTATCCGCATTCATGAAGAGGTTTCACAGCCAGATGCACTGGTATGCACTGAGAAACCATGTTTAAGTACACAGAGCTTCATTAATATTGATTGCATGCCACTGCCACAGGCACTGCTTCTTGTACACAATAACACTCCATGAGGCTCTACACAAACCCTACATGGAGTTTACTGAATCTTGGGGTGTGTTTTAATTACTTAATTGATTGATTGATGTTCTGTTTTGATTGGGCTGTGTCTTACGATGTTATTTGAATTTGCCATTTAATTAAGTGATGGCTTTTATCTGTTTTTTTTTTCACACTGAGAAATTTTGCTAACCTGAAAACTTTGTAGTCATTAAATGCTGTTTGTGGCCTTTCAGGAGTCTGATATTTTCTTTTGTATTGTTACTTGTTTTACCAGAGTCTCTGTTCACCATGGTCTTTGATCCGGTTTTGTTGGTTGTTTGTTTTTTTTTTTTTTCTGTTTGGATTGACTCCAGGTGCCTATACATGGTTAAGACTATTGCAATGACACAGCCTGTTTCTGAATTAAATGGTGTGACTGTTTTGCAGAAGACTAGTTGATCACTGCATGATATTTTAATGGTGCGGACCAACCCTTTACTCCTGGAAATGACAAGCTTATCTGTAAATACTGGTGTTCAGCATAATAATACATTTATTGTTCACACTAGAGAGGAAAGTACACACCTTCAAGCAACTGCGATGGCAGCAGTTGAGTTTCTCAGCTAACCTGGAGCTTGGCGTAGCCCCACGGGGCATAAGAGTTTTAAAATGCCCCCAACTGGTAATACCTATCCTGAGCTCCTGAAAAAATGGCAGGAGGTCAACTTGAAACTGAATGTGGACTATATGGGTCCCATGAATCAGTTTTTTAGTAATACTGAAAGTGATTTGCAAAAAGAAATAGTTATAATGGAAGGTGATATCTCTGCTTTACCTTTTTTAAAGACTTTATACATCTGTATGATGCAATGTTGGAGAGACTGGTTATGAGCACCATCTGGAATCTACAAAGAAACTTAAACTGCTAAGGGACATTAATGATTTTCAGGTAAGGAATATTTTTTTCCTGGACCAGGGAGTTACAAGAAACTGAGGGGAAGATGGCCCAAAAGCAATCAGTGTATGCAATTGATAATATCACATTTTCTGAACCTGCTATTTCTAATGAACATAATAGACAGACGATACAGAATGCTGATTTAGGTGCTTCCATAGAAGCAAATATACTGAATATAAATGCTGTTGAATTGACCAGTACTGCAGGAGCTTCCCATGTATCAGTGGTGAGTGGGAATGTGAATTCTGGCTGAGGAGTTTCGTCAAGCCACATCATCGATGCTTTTCAACCTACCAGAAAGGGTAGTGGAGGTATGCAGCTGAGACCCTTCCAGGGGAAGATCACAAAGAAGAGGCAGAGGAGGAAAACAAAATTACAACATCCCGCAGACTCACAGTCGATTGGTGCATCAAGTTCATTGAATGGACATGTGGTGGTAAACTTATCTAGTATTCAATTAACCTCTGCTGATTATGGTCTTTTTAGTAAAGGACTTCAATTAACTCCCTCAAACACTGATACAATAGTTGAAGCCTTAACTGACTTAAAATTATTCGTTAGGAGTCTCAACTTAAAGCTTATTTTTAAAGATTCTGCATCTTTAAATATTCAGGCGTATAGGAAGTCAAGTGCTTTCATTCCGGCTAGTTGTCATGTTATCACTGCATTCTATAACATATGTGAACAACAGCTATGCCAATTATATGAGCAACAGGATAAGAATAGAAAGTGCAATCTAACACAAGAAGAGCATGATGCAGTACTGAGACTACAGGAAAATAATGGTATCAGCATAAAACAGGCTGATAATGACAGAGGTGTGATGATACTAGACAAGAAAGATAATATATTATTTATGAATAATTTTCTGAATGATGAAAGTACTTTCAAGAAAATTAATAATGTTGACTTATTTAATATTATACATAGAGTGAACATGTCCATCTATGACAAAACAATTGACTAATGATATTTCCCTTGAGTTGTTTAATTTTTTTTTAATATGCCATGCCCATTTACTCTGGTGTTTTACGGACTTCCAAAAATCCATACGAATTTAAATTGACCACCTTTGAAACCTATTGTCTCTGGAAGAGGCTGGGTGACACAGTCTATCTGTCTGTATCTCCAATCTACTCTGGGTAACTAACTTGGCAGTGTAAAAGTTATAGTCTTGATACTGGAGATTTTCTGTTTAAACTATATAAACTGAAGATTCTACTGAGTTCATTTTTGTGACTCTAGATATTAATTCTCTATTTATGGTAAATCCAAATGATTATGGTATTGATGCAGTATGTGATGTTTTCAATGTTAGTAGTGGGATAAGTGCAAGTGAGACTGAGATGCTATGTGAGTTACTTGAAATTGTTCTAACGAGCAATGCCTTTATTTTTGATGGTCAAATATATCATCAAATATCTGGTGTGGCGAAGGGTGCGTCCATCACCAATACTTATGCCAATATTACTCGCAGCCAATAGGAAGATAAATATGTTCATGACTGTCCACCTGTTTTTGCAGTAACACAAAAAAAGAATAAAAACTAACAACACTATATGGCTCTCCAGAGCTACCAAGCAAATTATGACTGCCAGAGACAAAATATGGAAATAAATGGCAAAAGTACAAGAATGCCATTGATCTCCTACAATTTACACAGCTCAGTAATCAAGCAAAGTGTCTGGTCATTAATGATAGAAAAGAATGTCATCTAAGACTCTAAAAAAATTACAAATTAAATCCAAAGAAATTATGGAATTCCATCTCAATTATAATTAACCCTGGTACCAAAACCAGCACCTCGCATTCCCTGAGAAAACAGGCAGTGAAATAGACACTATCTTCAACTCACACTTCATTACCACAATAGCTAAACTCACCTCTACCTTTCCCCAAACTAACTCTAATACTAACTCTCATCTACTAATACCTCCTTTAGAGGATACCTCAAACCCCTCCCCACCCACTTTTTCTTTCTCTCCCATACCCATCGCTATGATAACTAAACTTCTTCTAAAACTGAAACCTGACTCCAGTACCCCTGACAACTTTCTCCCAGAGTACCTCCAAATGTCAGCTATATCCATTGCCTATCCCATCAGCATACTTCTCAATAGATCCCTCCAAGAGTCCTACATTTCTACTGTTTGGAAAAAAGTCATATATTCTTCCACTCTATAAAGGTGGTAATAATACAGATATTTCTAATTTCCAGCCCATTGTTATTCTCTTCCCCCCTCTAAAATCCTGGAAAAATGTATCCACTATCAGCTCTTAAAATATTTACTACTAAACCATCTCCTCTCCCCAACTGACCATGGCTTTTGGCCATGTCAAAACACAAAGAACACTCATCTACTTTATGGAGACAGTCAATCAAGCTAGAAACTTTGGTAAATTTATATCCTCACTCTTTCTCAGCCTCTCAAAAGCTTTTGATATGGTCTCCCACTCTCTAGTCCTCGATTAACTCTCCAATCTAGGCATCCCCCCAAATATAAATGGGTTTACTAATGATCTAAAAAACAAACAGCAATCAACTAGATGGTTCAACTCTTTCTCCCCATGTCTTGAGTTTTCCACAGGTGTTCCCCGAGATTCCATCTTAGGACCCCTACGTTTCAGTATTTTTATAAATGACTTTCACTCCACTCTTAAAATGGATCCGTTGTGCAATATGTAGATGATTCAACCATTTATTTGCTCTGCTAAATCAACAACAGAACTTCTGCAAATAACCCAGAATGCCTTTGCTGCTACTGAAATGTGGATGGCCAATATTCAGCTAGCTGTAAACCCCAACAAAACCAAATTACTACTATTTACTCCCAAGAAAACCTCTCAAACAAGTCAGACTTCACCATTCATTCCCAAAACAACACCACTATAGAGGTTGTCTCTCACACTACATTACTAGGCATTATTCTAGATGAAAACCTAATATTTGCCCTCCATATCTACAAAAATATCAAAAAAAAGAAAGAAACCAAAAACTATGCACACTCTATTGACTTAAACAGTTTCTTAATTGCACTACTAAATTAACTCTTGTCTTAACCTTTCTCCTACCTTCTCTTCTGCATGATGCTCCTCTCCTTACCAATATCCAATCCTCCCTAAAAACCAGGCTTGAGACCTGTTACAACAAGGTTGCTAACTTTACAACCAACGCAAAATACTCTTCCTATCACTACACCTCCCTACAATCGCTTAACTAGCTCAAACTTACACATTATCTAACCTACCTACAACTAATCACGGCACACAAAATCATTTACAGACCCTCAGACTACCCAGCAATTTCTTCAGTTTCAACCCACTACCCCTCAAACAGGCCTCTCAGATCTGAAAGTTAACTTCTCCTGCATGTAGCCAAACCGAAACTCCCAGCTTGTGACATGCTTTACTTTTTCTCTATTGCCAATTTATGGAATTCTCTCTCAACAGCTATCAGCACCTCCAGCAATATCTCGTACTTCAAAAAAATCTCTGCTGCAACACTTCTCTACCCTTTGGCAATGCAGATGTCACAATTCTCATTCATCCATAACCTGATGTCCTATGCAAATATTTCTAAGAGATGGCTTTTATCACTTTATTATTTTGAAATGTTAGTATATATCTCTGAGCTTCAGTAATCTGTACATACTATACATTTACATGCTTCTTATTCTGTTTTTGTATGATAATGTTCTATTTTTGTATAATACTGTTTGTATCTTCTAACTGTTCATATTTTATGTACTACTATACTGACTGCATTGTGGTGCTTTTCTCCTTGGGCCTCCGCTGAAAATGGACTATTTTTGTTCAGTGGACTTTCCCAGTAAACAAATGCCAATAAACAATAAATAAATAAATCTAAAGTTTCTTTCTTTTTAAGCAGTTCATGGATGATGTCTTCCTCGTTTGTGGAGGGAGACAACAAGAATTGGTTGAGTTTGTTAAATTTTTAGATGCTGCCACTAGTGTTTTAGAGTTTAAATTTAGCTTTGCAAAAGATGGTCTGTTTTTTGGAAGTAAAGATTGAGAAATGTGAGAATGATTGATACCCGTACTAGCATCTTTAGAAAAGAAGTTCAAACAAATAGGTACTTACACAAAAATAGCATGCATGCTAGCCATACATTCAAAGGTATTGTTAAAAGCCAGGTAATGAGAGTTAGTAGGCTTAACACCAATGATTGTAGATGTATTGAACAGATGGAAAGCATGGAGTGAGAGTTCAAAGATAGAAGTTATCATGCTGAGTCCCTTGATGAACTAGTGAAAGAAGTGATGAATGAGAGAGATGCAGTAGCAAAGCCTTTTTTACATGAACCACTACACAAGGAGATGCTTATGTTCAGAGCGATAGACAGAATAATGTACATTATATTGTGGCTTATAATGGGAGAACGAATTATGTAAAAAAATATATTAAATAACTGGGGGATATTGGAAGCTATGTCCGAACTTATGAAATTTACTGGAACCAAACCAAGTTTTGTTTATTAAAATTGTAATAATCTAAATAGAAGACTTTGTTATGAGGATATGAATTATAGTAGTAAAGTGGAATTAAACAACAAATTTGGGACATTTCCATGTTATAACTGTTCTTCTTCCAAGTCAAAATTAATTAATAATGAGTTCATACATCTGGTCAATAATAAGGAATATATTTTTAGGTGTGCTGCTACTTGCAATACTGTAAATATCATATACTTAGCTACATGTACAAACTGTCCAGTATTCTATGTAGGGAAATGCACTAGGAAGTTGAAAGAGTGGATTATTGAGCATCAGTCTGATATACAAAGAAATATTGGCAGTAATGCTTTAGCTAAATATGTGGCTGAGTATGGACTTGAACATAGTTTTAAGTTTAGAGTGATAGATATTTTTCACAAAAATATGAGGGGTGGCAATATAAATAATAAACTTGATAAAGTTTATAAATAAATAAACTTGAAGTGAGTCAGTATAGTTGGATTACTCATCTGCAAGCAGTCTGCAAACCAGGGATCAATGCTGTGAATAGTGTAAACCTATTTTAAAACAAAAACAAATCCATTTAAAATCATGCCCCATGATTCATTAAGCAGTTTTGCAGGAATAGTGGCTGCCAAGCGATCCAGTAAATAAGGCTGTAGTGTGAACGAGCCTGCCAGCACTATTCTTGCACAGACACCACTGATTAATGCTAATTACCTCATTTTCTGGTGCAAATTAGGTGAATTAGCAATTCAGCAAGCAGGCAGGCATCCATGCCAGAATAGTGTCTGCTGCAGAAATGTATTCAGCTACTAGCAAAAATCAAAATGGAGGCATGACAGCTCAAAGTAAAGCATGCATTATAATCCTTAGGCATGCCAAGAAAAGCGTTGCAAAAATATGAAAATAAAAGTTTTATTTTTTGGTCGATTTTGGCCGTTTAAGCATAGGGCAGCAGCGCACAAACGGGATCTTGCCGACAATGATAAAACATTTATGAAAAGACAATTTTAAGTGAAATCTGCATTTTGCCATTATTGTCTATGGCATGTAGAATCAAAACAATAACAGGTAACACTGGTTGCTAAGGAGTAGTGGTGTAACCAGGGACTAAGGCAGTGGGGCATGCAAATGAGCAAATTTTACTGAATCACTAAATGGGAGACTAGTGTCTGGCTGCATCTAACCATGTAGGAGCTGTAAGGCAGTGATGTAAGCAGGAGAAGCAGCTGACATGAAAAGGGGTTGTGTCATGCTTGGCGCAAGCACATTGGAGCTCCATGGCTCCCATTTGAACTTAGCTAAGCACAGCTAAGCAAGGGGGAGTGTCTGAGGCTGTATTAATTTATTCCATGAAATGATGAGCATGTTCGTGGCAAGGGAGGGCCATTTCTGCTTCAAAGTGTTTACTTTAGCTAAACAGGTTTGCGCAGTGTGCACCAGGTCTAAATAAACAAACAAACAAAAAAACCCCTGGAAATAGCAGAACTGTTTACATTTGGGCAGCGGGTTTGCGTGGCATGCCTTGGGGCTTAAAAAGGGAGGAAATGGGAAGGGGAAAAAGAAAAAAAAAGGAAATAGCAGAATAAAAGCAATCAAGTACAAATAAAATAGCAAACAGGTGGAATGTGTCATAGCCAGCCAATCATACAGGCAGCATCTGCAGCACAACAGTATAAACTGTGCAAACACTTTGCAGTCTGGTTTTCCCACAAACTCTGCACCATTGGTGTACACATGTGGGGGAATTTTAACCGACACAATGTTAGGGGCTGCTGTCACTTTGATACATCAGTACATGCTGGAGGCTGACGCCAGTGAGGAGGACACACACACACACTCAAGAATGCCAAAATGAGGCACACACACAAACCAGGATCATTATAGAGCATGTGTTTGGGATGCTCAAGTCATCTTCCACTGCCTTGACATATCCGTGGAGCCTTGTAGTACTCTCCAGCCACATGTGCACACATGTTCATAGTATGTGCCATGCTATACAATATGGTCCTGTGGAAACAGCTGCAGGAACAGCACGGGGAAGGGCCACACAGCCCTCCACTATTGCCAAGGTCCCCAAAGGCACAAACAAACTTGGAGGAGGAACCCCCTGAGCCAGCTCCTGTAGGCAGACAGAGGTATGCCCAGTATGGCCTGGCCTTGGCAAAGAGGCACTGCATAGCACACACACTGACACTGTAGGCACTCAGGGACTGACACCTCTCTCTGACTTGCACACACAGTTAACATGGATGACACACACATCACACTGCCTGTAACCTACCATGTATAGGCAGTGTTCTGAGTGTATCCAACATAGGCAGCCCTCAAGCACCATCCACATAACTGCCGCAGACACAAGGTAAGTCAGTCTTCTTAACAATAAATGAATGTATCAGTATGTTCTGGTAGCATATCTATGGTATTACTGCATGCATGCAAGGGAATGGGGTGGCTTACTGGGATAGCAGTAGACAACTGACAGCTATGTGGGGCACCATAAAATGTTTGCCCAATACTGGCCTCCCCACACTATGCAGTAGTACCCAAGGTGGCAAATCCCACATACACTATATGTGGGGGGCAACTAACTGGGGGGTCATAGGTCACAGGTATGGATGTCAATGTGGGGGTCCCATACTCACCCCTCAGCCTCACCCAGCAAGTCAGCTGCAGAAAACCATAAAGAAATGTCTGGGAAAGGCCCACAAATGGTGACAATGTTGAATTACCCCTTACAAACTTACACAGTGATAGCACAGCAGGTCTTGCAGTTGCAGTAAGACTCTGAAGGGAAGAAGTCTGAAACTCAAATATATGCCATTACAATCTGACCTGTGGTCTTTAGTGATATGCCTCTAGTCCCCAAGACAAGGCACAATAGTATGCTAAATGGAATCAAAATGTAAAGCAAATATCAGCACAGTCTGTGCAAATGTGTATAGTTGACAGGTGTGCTCCCTGCATATTCCCACAGAAATGCAGTAACGTGTGTGTTTGCAGAGAAATAGTAGCAGAGATCACATTGTTAGAGCTGTCCCAATACACATGAAAACATGTTGCACGTCCACAATATGCAGTGGTCAATGAGCTATGTGTATGTGAAGTTAATACTGTCAGGATCTGGACAACACTTACTCCCTAATGTTGTGTTGTAGTGGCCTAGGTACAGTGCTGTCTTTGACAGGGCCATGTGCAAGATAACTGCAGTGACAACTATTATGCATGTCAGCTACACCTACCGGTCTGCCACTGACATACCAGGAAGTCACAGTGCTATGTGGAATATGCAGCACATATAATGGACATGTCTGCACAGTAGAATGCACTCTGTACCCACATCCATAACTCCCAAACTCTGACAGCAAGACATCTGGACAGGCTCAGAAATAATGGGACAGAGGCACAATGATAGGCATGTGTCATAATTATTGCCCTTACATACTGAGAAAGTTGGTAGAATGACAGGTTTGCATTAGTGAGAATTGTCTGAAGGTTATGTAGTCTGAAACAGTAATGTCTTTCAGTATTTTGTAACATCAGTCTTCAGTTATATGCAACTAACTTGCCATAAAAACACAAGTTTATGTAGACTGGATGAAACCTCTAGGCAAACACCTGGAAAATCTTCCAAACAATGTACAGTTGAGAGGTATGGCCACACCAGAATATGACATCTCAGGTATGAAATATACCACACAACCAGGAGATCCCCAGCCAGTATAGCATCGATTTGTTGGACTGTTTACACAGTGTCATCAGTCAGCTGACTGTAGCCCCACCTCCCAAATGGCCTTGTTGGGTAAGAATGTACATAGCTGGGCTCATAATATTGGTCTGTGCATCATACATCTTGTATTCCACTGGTAAAACTTTGTGATGATCTGGAGATGTCTGTATCTTGGTAATGACACAATACATTGCAATGTCAGACTACAGATATGTCAGAAAATGTCTGCTAAACAAACCCAGAACCCTAGGAAAGACCTGTTTACTCATGAGAGGTATGGCTGTAGCACACAAAACCCCACACTGGAGTACAGCTATCTCTGGAATGGAGTGCCACTCTCACTATAGAAGGTCACACTGGGCATGCTCCTACACTTAGAGAATCACAGGCTAGGTCGGAACCCACATCAAACTATATGACTGTATTGTGTATATATGTCTGTGCAGACAGACAGCTATGTACATCTAAACTGCCCCTACACACACTCATCAGACAGGATTACCCTCAGCTAGCTGTAGGTGGCCCATATGTGATATATCTGCATCTGTTGTGTGTGATGCACAGACATATATATGGGCAACAGATAAAAATATGTCAAGCATACACACACATAGATGTGGGGAAGTGAGAGGTAGACAGTGATAGAGAGTGAGATACAGGGGGACACACACAGAATGTGTCAAACACATGGATACCATGAATGGCATAGAGGGATGTCCTGCTGTGGATAGCGGCATACTGGTTGTAACCAGTCAAACATGCCAGCATAAAAGGTGAGCCCTTTTGTGTAATAGTACTAAGGTGGGGGTTATAATATCACATCACCTGTGTGTGTTTGTGTGTGTGTGTGTGTGTGTGTGTGTCTGTTTGTGTGTGTGTGTGTGTGTGTGTGTGTGTGTGTGTGTGTGTGTGTGTGTGTGTGTGTGTGTGTACGTAGGTCTAAGTATTAGGACACTGTTCCCACTCAGTACACTTCCCATTGCCCTACTTCACAACATCTGCTGCTGTCATTCACCTTAGAAGTACCATTGAACATCTATCAGCCCTATAAGCTCTGTAGCACATGTGATAACTGTATAACACTATAGTCTAAATAACTAGATAGGTAGGGGTTCTAATCTCAATCCTGGCAAATGTAAGTGTGAGAGTGAGGAAGTGTGTGTTTGCAGGTGAAACAGTTTTAGGCCATTCCCACCCACAACACTTTCCAGTGCCACCGTTTTGCAACCCTGCTGATGTCATTCCCCTTAGAAGTACATTGGTGCAGCGCCAACCATCTAAACTATGTGGCAAGTGCAATAACTATATAACAGTATAGTCCAAATAAGTAGATAGGCAGGGGTTCCATTCCCAGTTCTGACAAATGTGTGTGTGTGTGGAAGAGTGTATTTTTATAAGATGATGTATTTTGACGACCTTCCCACCCACAACACTTCCCAGTGCCCTACTTTAGCAGTCCTGCTGATGCCATTCTCTTTAGAAGCATCTTTGGGCATTTGTCAGCTCTGTAAGCTCTGTAGCATGTGCGATAACTGCGTAACACTGTAGTACAAATAACTAGATAGACGGGGTTCTACTCTCAAGTAGGACAAGAGTATATGTGTGTGTGTATGTTGGTAAGATGAAGTATTTTGAAGACTTTCCCACCCAGTGCCCTACTTTAGCAGTCCTGCTGATGTCATTCACCTTAGAGGCACCTTTGGGAAGTTGTCTGCCCTATAAGCTATGTAGCATCTGTGATAACTGTGTAACACTATAGTACAAATAACTAGATAAGCAGGGGTTCTACTCTCAGGTCCAGCATGTGTGTGTGTGTGTGTGTGTGTGTGTGTGTGTGTGTGTGTGTGTGTGTGTGTGTGTGTGTGTGTGTGTGTGTGTGTGTGTGTGTGTGTATGATGAAGTATTTTGAGGATTTTCCCACCCAGTGCCCTACTTTAGCAGTCCTGCTGATGTCTTTCACCTTAGAAGCACCATTGGAAGATGTCAGCTCTGTAATGCATGTGATAACTACATAACACTATATTACAAATAACTAGATAGGCAGAGGCTCTACTCTCAGGTCCAGCAAATGTGTGTGTGTACAAGTGTATGTGTAAGAGTTAGTAAGTGTGTATATTTGTAGGATGAAATATTTTGAAGACTTTCCCATCCACAACACTTCTCAGTGCCCTACTTTAGCAGTCTTGCTAATGGCATTGCCCTTAGAAGTACCTTTGGACAGCACTCAGCCATATAAGCTCTGTGGTGCATGTAATAAATACGTAACAGTATAGTACAGATGACTAGATATGCAGGAATTCTACACTCAGTTGTGGCAAGTGTGCATATGTGTGAAGGTGTTTGTAAGTGTGTATGTTTGTAGGGTAATGTATGTTGATGACTTTCCCACAAAGTACATTTCCCATTGCCATACTTTACAAGGGCTCTTGATGCAATCACCTTAGACATACCTTGTGACACTATTAAATCCTATAAGCTCTGTGGTGCATGTGAAAACTGAGTAACACTGTAGTATAAACAAATAGATAGGTAGGGGTTCTGATCCCAATACTGGCAACTGTGAAACATTTTGTGTGTGTGTGTGTGTGTGTGTGTGTGTGTGTGTGTGTGTGTGTGTGTGTGTGTGTGTGTGTGTGTGTGTGTATGTGTTTGTGTATGTGTGTGTGAGAGACATTAACATCAGTGTGTTTGGGGTGTCTGTATTACAGTATCGAAGTTTTTAAACTTTGAATGTTATAATATCAACCCATTTTTGTTGAAAACTCAAAATAGTGAAGCCATGGAACTTCAAAATCTTACCTAGGGTAAGATTTTGGTTGTCCGTTTCATGACTTTGCTATTTACTCTACTGTGATGGGAAGGTTACGGACAGGGGTAAGTTAAGTATGCAAATGGAGGTTACGGACCGGGTTAAGGTAAGTGCATGAACGGATTGGGGTAAGTTGAGTGTGCAATAGTTAGGGACATTAGGGATAGGGATTGTGTAAGGTGAGTGTGTGGTAGTTAGGGGCTTTAGGGTTAGGGAGCGGGTAAGATGAGTGTGCGGTAGTTAGGGACTTTAGGATTAGGGAGCGGGTAAGGTAAGTGTTCAGTAGTTAGGGACTTTAGGATTAGGTTTGGGTTAAGGTGAGTGGATAGGTAGTAGTGTAAGGTTAGAATTATGGTTTTGTTAAGTGTATGTGTGTGGTTTATTTATTTTAGTGTGCTTGTGTTGTGTGTTTGTGTTTTGGAACAGCAAATTTTTTCCCTAAGAAACAATTTGCTGTTCTGTATGTTCAATATTTTGTGGTTTAGATATTTTAGATATGATGAAATAACGTTCACTATTTAAATCATACGACAGGGTAATATAAATGCGTGTTTGGGTGAGAATCATATCCTCTGGGGGGGTGGGTTGTACTATTTTGAGGCATGTATCACCCAGTACACATCCCATTGCTCTACTTTACAAGCCCTGCTGATGTCATTCATCCTAGATGTACCTGTATACACTTGTCAGCCCTCTAAGCTCTGTGGCATGTGCAATAACTGCATAATACTTTAGTGGAAATAGTGAAATAGGTGGGGGTTCTAATCTCAATACCAACAATTATAGCAGTGTGTGAAGCTTATCCCCTGTGTCTGTTGTGTGTGTAGGTTATACCATTTTAAGGCCTGTTGACCCCCTACCCATGACATTACTTTAAAAATCATGTTAATGGCATCTGCCTCACATGCACCATGTAACACTGTACAGCCCACACCAGTCATCTGTACAGATGTACATGGGATATCCACATGTTTGCAACCTATATGTTGTCTGTGTCCCCTGCAATGAGCATTTCTGTGATATCATTGCCAAACATGTCACAGTTACCATACTGACACACATGTCAGCATCAGACATTGTGCGTGACTGACACATCATGCTGATGCAAAGTCTGTTACACTATCACTTGTGCAGCTAAGTAGGAGCAGTAGATGAGCCCAATCGCTATGTTTGGTGGATTATCCCACCATCCATAAAGGCATTTGCAAGATTACCTGTTGTAAGAGAATGTTTGTTATATCCCAGGCATATAAAGTATGTTGAGCATGATATGTGTACGTAGCACTATAGTAAATACCAGTGGATACATAGGATTTCTGATATGTCTATTGGTGACTGTGTATGTGTTTCCATATGCACAGCCCCTATGGCTGTCTGCAATCTGTGTATGTGATGGCTATACCATGTTGTGTGCCTCTTCCACCCTGTGAACTCCCCCATTGGCAAACTAGTGTCAGCCCATACAGCTGTCATCCACCATACAAGCACAATTACACAGTTTCTAACACCAAGACACTGTGGTGCAAGTTTGTATCACTGTGTATTGTAGATTAATAGATGGATAGGTCATTTACTCTGATAAGGTGTACTTGTGTGTGCATGAGATGTCTCTAACATGTTAAGGGCCTCTGAACCCACCATTGCCAATCCTAACAGTCCCTACAATTGCCACCCACTTCAGTAGTAGTGGCAGACACTGCCACACTACAGTACTGCTGTCCTATCTGTGTTATATATCTAGAGCTATCATTCATAAGACTGTGCATGTAGGGGCTGTGCTCAGCTCTTCATCAGCTGCCCCATGTACAGGACTATGACATGCATATTAGATAGCAGACACACGTTAGTGATTGTCAGGTTAGACTAACACAGGCTGACCTGTATCAGGAATACATAACCCAAACCTGTCATGCACACTACCAGGCAAACCCTCATCAACTGCATGATGGTCAAGTGGATGTGACAGACATGCCTGGGGAAACAGGTGCTGATAGCTGAATCTGTTGCAATGAATGTAATAGCTAAGCTGGTGAGGGACCTAGTGCCAGTATTCAAGTAACCTCCTCTGTATGTGTGAGTCTGCAGGCCTATGGAACACCTAGGTGACATGCATGTTGGACTAGGTGGCTGTGTCAAGGATATGTATGCAAGTTCACACTGTCTGCCACAATTGCCCCTCACACACTGTTGCATGTAAACACTCCTGGTATACGTACATGTACAGGTTTACATTGGCTATGAAAAGGTGACTGCGTTACCATGCCATCTTAACCAACATTGCTACTGCCAGCAGGCCCACAGCCTGCAGACACACAGACACCGAACACAACCAGAATACAGTATGTGACATTACAGTCAGTCAGCAGTACTAACAGCAATATTATACCATGACCCCCCCAAAACGTGCACGCTGATTGGCCAGCGTGCCCGTTGTAAATCGAGATATACTAATGGAAAAAGGTCCGTTGCCGGACTTTTTCCATTAGTATAACTTGTTTTAAAACACTGTCTCGCTATGTTAAAAGGGTTTAACATAGCGAGACAGTTTAAAATAAGCAACGGAGATCTCCGTTGCTTATTTTAAAGCTGTCGCCATGTTAAACCCATTTAACATAGTGAGACAGTGTTTAAAAAAGCAATGGAGAAAGCAAGATCTCCGTTGCTTTTTTAGTGTCTCGCTATGTTAAATGAGTTTAACATAGCGAGAGTTTAAAATAAGCAACGGAGATGTCCGCTGTTTATTTTAAAACTGTCTCGCCATGTTAAACTCATTTAACATAGCGAGACACTAAAAAAAGCAACTGAGATCTTGCTTTCTCCTGCTTTGCTCACAGCTCTGATGTACTGCGCAGGCGCGCAGTACATCAGAATTGCCGCGGATGCCAGACATCTGTGGAAGGGCAGTAAACAGGCATTATACTATGCCATTATTTAAGAAAAGTAACAGTTTCTTTTCTTAAATAATGTCATGGTATAATAGCAATAACCCACTTCTGGGTGTGGGTAATGCTAAATTTACCCACGGTTGGCTTTGTTTGGTCCCTCTGGCTTCGCCCTCGGGACCAAACCACGCCAACCATGGGTAAATTTAGCATTACCCACACCCAGACGTGGGTTATTGCTACAGTGCATCATGACTAACAAGGTACATGAAACTCTGTGTGAACCCATAACACCTGCCAGCAGCAGCACCTTACACAGCATGACATTGCTACACTGTACCATAGTCACCCTGTGCATCAGACCCATATGAGTATGTCTGTGCATCAATGGTGTAGATAACAGGGTTGTGGCACATGTATCATCACATGCATAGGGTTTGGTGTTGGATTGCAAGAGACCTACGCTGTGCCATATGGCTGACATCATATAGGTTTGTGTGTGTGTGTGTGTGTGTGTGTGTGTGTGTGTGTGTGTGTGTGTGTGTGTGTGTGTGTGTGTGTGTGTGTCTGTTTATGTGTCTGGAGGGGTGATTTTCAACTGAGCCATGCAGATGAGCTGTGCATGTCTGGTGCTGACTGGCCTGGGTTAGGGATGTGTGAGTGTTCATATGCACACCTGCAAGCAATGTGGATGCTCAACACAGGTCATGGCAGGATGTATGGTTCACCATCTCCTGGCAGGGATGGGGTAATCAGTTCTGCCAGTAGTATCAATGGCATCAGCAGGCTCAAGGACATATGCAGTACTACTCCTTGATGGTGACTGCTGCCTGCTGGACCTGCTTCCCTGATGAGACTTGCCAGGACAACGTGTGTATGGCCTGCTCCGGAGTGTGGTGTGGACAGCACCCTCCCTTCAGTAGTGCTGTTGGTACTGCCACTATGGGACTGTGAACATGCACGGCCATGTGGGCTCACAGCTGATCATGTCACTTACCTACGTTCACCTGGCCAATGCCCTACCCCCACCACAGCAATGAGCACAGACAATGCACTGTCTAGCAATGACAATGTCTCACCCCACTGTCTATCCACAACATTGGCAGGATGAAGTATGGCATCACAACTGCCATGGAAGTCACCATGCATGGCTGGGAATGCTGCATGCATGATCCTGAGCATCTGTGTGCTGTTGCAGTCAGTACACACCTGTGCCTCCATGATGGACAGTAATATGCATCTGGAGACACCTGCTGTGGGCACTTGTGACAGGGGCTTGATGGGCAGCAGTCCTCTGTTGAGCACCCTTGTCCATCTGGCTGTGTGTGACCTCACCTGATCTCTGCCTATGGCTGATGACTACACTCACACTTGCCATACTCAACACATTAGCCTTTCCATGCCACCACTCTTAAACTAACATCCATGGCTGCTGGGGACTGGGCATGTGTGGGCATACTGACTGTGTGCGGAGACATGGTGGGTGAAAGTGAGATGCAAAACAATGGCACAGGTCAAGGCACCCAAGACCCTACCTGTGCCTCACTATGAATAACATTGTCATGGGAGTCCGCTAAGACACTGACATCAGGTTGTGAGGGGGAGGGACACAAACCCCTGTGTTTACCTGTGAGAGGAACACAACATACGTAAAGTAATACCTTGCAGTATTATGTTTGCTGTGATATATATATATATATATATATATATATATATATATATATATATATATATATATATATACACGCACACACACACACACACACACACACACACACACACACACACACACACACACACACACACACACACACACACACACACACTCCTGGTACATTCACACCTATGGGCCCTTCAGGGCAGACCTTATGGTAGGTTTGCCTGCCACAATCCATCTCTATCACTGCTACTGTCTGGCTCACAACAAAGGGTGACAAATCCTACTTTGTGATGGGCTTAGTAGCAGAATGGTAATTGTGGCCAAGACCAAGGTTACTGGAGTGAGCTATACAGTGTCATCAAGTTCAAATGCACATACTGTAAAAGATGACTTACTGCTTTACAGACCACACACACTGACAAGGTGTAACAATATGATATGATAACAGATGAGGGGACAGGACTATACGCTATCACTACAGTACATACACAGTTCAGACTCAGAGGGATTAATTTCAGACAACATTGCAGGACAGTCTGCATTACATACAGGACACATATAAAGTACTAGGTGCATAGCTGCATAAGATGATGCCAGGCTATTGTCGCTGATGCCCTCACAAGCTTGGCCCAGACTTTCACCCATGGCCCTTCCAAGTAAACACCTGTTTCCCCTGTCCAGCTGAGACTCATGCAGAATCCCAGGGTGTCTCATCCATTTCCCATGCCATCATCCAGCTTCCTCTTCCAGAGGGCTGTACAAGTACTCTTTTAGACATAGGAAGGGAGTGCATTTTACAGTGTATTGTGTGGGACACCACACTATCTCAGCAACAAGTACTATACATGTCACAGACCAGGTGAGGGCCTTGTGTGCATGATGCATGAGTGCAATTTGTCTTACAGATATGCAGAAATACCATCAAGGCTGGTTTGTACACGGCCTTGTATGCCAGACACAAGTCACCTATGATCAGTCTGTATGAAACTGAGTACAGGGACATGGCTTTCAGCCTACCTGTATAGAATAGGTGTTGCAGATCCTGTAATTGCCTGGTCAGGAACCTCTGTGGTCTCTGCAACTGCTGCATTTGCTTGGCTAGGTACATGCCAAAGGAGCCATTGCACTTGGTAATGCGTCTGATGAGGGTGGAGTACAAGGATGTTGTGGCCTCCTGTTTCACACCCATATTTGTGAGGTGGGCCATGTAGACAGCCTCCCATACAATGGTGCCCACATGATGGGAAACTGTCAGGTTGCTACCAACCTTGGTGCACAGGTCACCTCACATCTGATTGCATGCTAAGTACATTATTAGTGTCATACTTAGTGTGGATGACATCTGCCACAGCAGGGAGAATGATGCCTCTCCTGGAATTCAGTTTGTGGTAATGCTTCTTGTATCAGTCATTAATTGGGTGAATGCCTCTTGGGGGATGCTCACATCAGTAGGGGAATGTAAGAATATGGCCAGCTTGCAAGCATCTGTACACCTGGTCAGCCACAGATCACTGCTTTTGTCTTGTACCTCAGATATGTATATCTCAAACAGTAGAGGCCCCCAGACTGATCCTCTGAGTATACCGCTTTGGAAAACTCTACTGCTAGAGGTGGGTACTATCATTGGGCCAGATAGCTACCCATCTGGTAACATACAGGTTGGTGCCTAGCTGTGTACGCATATGTATCCTGGCTGCCTGGGGATTATTGTGAGAAAATTGGGCTAGGTGAAGGTAGGCATTTTTCACCATCTTCCCCTCATCCTTGTGTTTGTTGACCACTTCAGAGAGGTTAACCAGATTTAACAGGCGTGATCTCCCTTTGATAATACCATGCTGTATGAGCTCAGGCATTTCAATGTTGCTGATGTCCCTGTTCATAATGTCCTTGATATTGCTTTCCATGACCTTGCAGAGCAGACTAGTTAGGCTGATGTGCATATGATTGCCTGTGTCGGTGGATTGCTCCACCTTTGTGTATAAGGATGACAGTAGCTGTCCTCTGTGCAGATGGGATGACACTGGTGCTCAGGCTGTGGTTGACTACAGTACAGAATGGATCAGAGAGCCCATGCCCATGTTCATGTAGGATGCAGCCAGGGATGGTTTCAGGCCTATGGAGACATCTGTATGTTGCCTTTGGGGAGGCATTTTGGACCTGCTTCCTGATGATGAGTGGAGGTGGCAAGTGCTGTGCATGCACATGTGTACCTATGGAGGGACAGGGGGGTGATGTTTACACTTCACCTGTCTGCAGCTGGTTGCCTATATATATATATACCATATGTGTATGTGGTGTTATTGACTACCACTACAGAGCAGATTTGTATGTTGTTTCTGGAATTGTAGACACATGTGTGGAAGGCCTAGTGACTGGCCTTGGTGAATGTGTCCAATTTGCACTCAAAGATAGCCTTAGGGTAAATCACCTGTGACCTTATTTTCTTGTGCAGACCAAGATGCCATTGCTTCCAATAAGGCACCTGTTCCTCCTTGGCCCATCCAGCAATTATTTCCACTTATTATAGTATTTGCGTACTGCTGCTGTCCACCACAGGCATTTACCCTATCTTGAGGGAGATGATGTTGTCCTCTCAGGTACTGCTGTGTCAACACAGCTATTTAAGTGCCCACATAGTATTGTGGTGTGGGCCTGGACATTGCTGCTAGTTCCAACAATTGGGATGTTGGCTGTAAAGCTACTTCTACCTACTCTGAGGGGATTTATAGTAATTTGTCTACAGTTAATTCTGCATGGCACTGTAAAGCAGGGGGGTGGGCAAGAGAGATGGTTACCTGAACAGTGAGGGCTATGTGGTCAAATATTACCAAGAAGGATGACACTGTAGGAGTGCTACAGTGACTACTCTTGTTGGTCAGGACCAGGTACAGGCTATTTCATCCTGTCATAGGAGTGCTGACCAGCTGATCCACAGCATTGTCATTGACAAAGCTGAGAAATCTATGTGAGTTCATGTTCAGGTGACATAGGTCATGCACACTATGGTTGGGTATTTGAAGTTACTCAGAAGCAGGGTAGATGACTGAATCCTGACAAATTCCAGTAGGTCCCAATAGGTGTGGTGGGTGCCCATAGTATGGATGGAGGCCTGTACCTAGCTATGATTTGAGTAGGTGTTCTGTCAACTGTTGAATGCACTCAGGATTTCTCCCATGTGTCATACTGTTTGGTCAGCCTGGAGGTGTGTATGTGTATGATAATATCCAACACTTCACCTCCTGTGGCTTTGCAGGACTCCATTTGAGGTCTAAACGTGTGATGGGATGAGTGACCTGGCAAAGTTGGTGTGCTCCACAAAAATCAAGAACCAAAAAAAAAAAATAAAAAACAAAACCAAGGAAAGAAAATCCAGGCACCAAACATCCAGTTTATTTCCAGTCGATTAAATGCTTTCGTCAGCATCAATCAGCTTACTTCTTCAGAATAAAAACATTTTGGGTCAAGCTTGGTGTGTTCTTCAAAGCTACAAATCAGGTATCAGTGACTGCACAGATGTCGTCATTCTACAGGACAAAGTACACTTGCATTGAACATGGGTGTCATGGTAAGACACCTAGCTCCTGTTAGAGCAAGACATCTGTACAAACGCACACATCACTGGTGGGCAAATGCCAGTAAATACTGTCACTTTATGAATCTAGCTGAAACACACTTAGTTGCCAGCAAAGACGGTGTCGCATTCACAGGTCTACTCTGCAGGATGTGACATCTGACAATCAAATGTATGCTAATATGTTATGACTTCAGTCTTTAATGGGTTGGCAGTGATGTGCCAGACAATACACAACTGTATGAGGCACTGACTACAAATATGAGACAGGCATGTGGTCAGTCTGCAAAACAATGGACAGTTGTCAGGTATGGGCTCAGTATATCACATACAGTTCAACACACACATCTGCACCTGTTGTGTACTATGCACATACCCTATATAAGTCTCTTACAATTGTAAGACAAGCATATATATCAGAGAAGCATTCACAGGTGACATATGAATAATTACAACATCCTAGGTAGCTGGCCTAGCAGTTCCACACTCAGTATTGGACAACAGACCCTCCAGTAATAGTCATACATGAGCTGACCTTTGCTGGGGTGACTCAGGGGCCAGAGATGTGATCCATGTCAATGCAGATAGGGCAAGAGGGAATTGCCATAGGTGCCGGACAGCAGCATGCGAGTCCAGCAGGTCTTGATGCAGCCTAGTGTTTAGTGTCCTATATGACATTATTGCATCCTCCCTTCTGTATTCCATTACAACCTTAAATGATTGACATATTTGTAATGGTGCTGAAGATTTTCCTCACAGCAATGCATATGGTTAGGTTTGTGTAGTCACAGTCTGTCTTTGTGTTGATGGGTTTAAACCTGTGTTGCATAGGCA
>NC_056730.1:788889781-788932281 GCF_019279795.1 Protopterus annectens
ATCAAAACTGAAACACTACAGAAAGAATCTTGTTCAAATGCAAAATACATACAGGAACTACAGCAAAAAATATTGGACCTGGAAGCAAGATCCAGATGTACCAGCATTATCTTAAGGGGTTTGCTGGAAAGAGTGGATCAGTCTAGCTTGTTAAATACAATTTTCAACATTTTTGCCATACCACTAGATAACACAGCTGAAGCTAGACAAACAGTCATTGAAAGAGCCCACAAGAGCTCTTCTCCCCCCTTTGGATTCTATAAGACCATGACTAGTCTATGTCAAACTTCTTAATTACCAAGATGTTAGCAAAATACTTGCTTTGGCAAAAAAAAAAAAAAAAAAGAAATCAATTACCTGGAATGGAGCAAAAATCTTTTTCAGTCAAGACTTGCCACTACAAATTAAACAAGAAAGGAAGAAACTATCCACTTCTGTGCCTATCTGATACAGAATCAAGTCAAGTTTCAGATTAAATATCCTCATACCCTTTCTTTTCAACACCAATGTTCCAAATATACAATCTCGTGTAAAAGAAGCTAAGTCAACCTTTCTCAACATATTTAAGACTGTTCCTGAAGCTAATACACCAAAATACTGAATTTAATAACTGTTTGTTACTTACATATTTCAAAAACGAGTCACTGCATTCTGACTTTATAATCAGTGATTTTAATGCTTAAATATTCATTCTAACACTTACCATGGCAAAACAGCAGCTTTATGGATGTCTGAAGTGCTTCTTTCCTTGTGGGAACTGCTGATCTGCTCCATACCATGATCGTCCTGATTCTACAGCCTTGGGTAGGCCCCTAAACACTTAGTTTCAACTTTGAGCTCCCTACCAAGTCTGCAACACTCTCTTAAGGAGCTCCAGCCTTAAAAACGTGGTTTACAGAATGAAACTTAACATGATTGGTTTTTTTTCTGGGTCCTGTCTCACTTCTAAGTAATGAATCACCATCAAATGAAATTTTAGTGAGGGAATATCCTCAAGAATAATTGATTCTGTTTTTATCCAGCATCCTTGGACTTTCACTGCTGTTTTACTTGCTCTAGAATCAATACTGCTGATGCTTATACACAGGATTTCATACCTACTCTGTATGCAACCCTACAGCTAAGTATATACTATATGGATGCTAGTGTTCTGTAGCCTCTATAGGCTTCATCCAGGATGTTAAGTTTTACTGATGTATTATATCATGGCTTAACCCTCTCAGTTTTTGTACATATAAGGAACATACTCAGGTCCCTCAACAACAGGTACAAATATGACTCTGTTATTCTACATGTGGGTGTGAATGACCTGAGACATACCTCCCTGGATTACATGAAAAGAGACATACAGGAGCTCTTGGATTATATAGCACAGGCAGATATGATCCTAGCCCTGAGCAGCCTCCTACCATCACCTAGAATGATACCACAGTACAAGCAGCAAATGATTGATTTCAACAACAGGCTAAGTTTCTGGTGTCATTCTAAGGGGATCCAGTATCTCTCTGCCTGGGATGCCATGATTGACAGACCTCAATGCTTTGCCAGAGATGGCCTGCATCTGTCACCCCTGGGCTTCTGAATACAGGCCAAGGCACTTGCCACCCCTATAGTGCCTTTTTTAGGTGGTGTTCCAAAGACCAAATTACCACTGTAACACCTACAAACAAATGCAATCTGAGGGTCATCCTGCTCAATGCTAGAAGTCTAAATCTAAAATTGCACTCTCTCGAAGCACTCCTTAAAATGGAGAACATTGACATTTGTGCTGTAACAGAGACCTGGTTCAAGGCAGCAGAAAGCACCCCTGCACTACCAGGCTATAACTCATTCCACATCTTTCAGCCCCAGAACTTGGACTGAAACTCCAAATGTGGTGGAATTTCCATATGCATAAAGGATGCACACACTTCCACACTAGTAGCCCAACATAATACATCAGAGATACTTCAGCTGCAGCTAACATTGGGCAAGACAGAGATTCAGGTTGTAGCCTGCTATAGGTCCCCAACCATGTCCCAAGACTCACACTCCATGTTCCTTTGCACCCTGGAGTACAATAGGGTCCAACTTAACACTCTCATACTGGGCGACTTCAACTACCCCTCCATTAACTGGGAAAGCTACTCATGTACCAATACACTTGCCCAACATTTCCTGGAATTCATTAATTCCAATGCCCTGGACCATCTCGTTCTTACCCCCACTAGAGGGAGCAACATTCTTGACCTGGTCATTGCTAACATGGGTGACTGTTGCTCTACACCAATAGTCAACTCCTCCCTGGTTAGAGCCGACCACAAACAAATCACCTTGAAAATCCACCCCCCCCCCCTGCAAAGGTGACCACCATGAAAAACTTCTACAAAGCTAACTTTGGGCTCCTAAAAACAGAGGTGGCTAACGTCATGGCTCCCATGCAAATGGAGAATAGTTGCATGACTGCCAAATCATACACCAGTGCACTGTCCAAACACATAAACAAATGCATGGATTTTGCCATACCCAATAAAACCATGATGCTCTCCTCCAAAAAAAGGAAGCCAATCTGGTCTCCTGCCATCAACAAACTCTAAAACAGAAAGAGGAAACTGATGCAGAATAAGGTGAAGTCCCAAGACTGGAAAAACTCCCTTATCAGCCTCAACAAAAAGTTGTGAGCCCTCATCAAATCCAAATGATATTGCCAACATTCTGGCAGATAGGTTCGGTGCTAACTTTAACCCCCCTCTCACCCCCTAAAGGGCCCATTTCTATACACAAAGAATGCAGAATCCCTGTAATCACAACTACACAGGTAAAAACTGCACTCTCTAAAGCCAAGAACACAGCATCTATGGGACTGGACAACATCCCAGGCTGCGTTCTACATGGACATCAGAACAAACTGGCTCTCCACCTAAGTACCATGTTCAGTCATAGCCTCACTTCAGGCTTTGTGCCCACTGAATGGTGCACAGCAACAGTTTCCCCACTCCACAAAGGGAGATCCATCATGGACCCCAGGAACTATCACCCTACTAGCCTTATGAACCTGGTCTGCAAGGCCATGGAACTTATCATCATGGAACTTATAAACAAAGACATTGGTAACCTCCAAATGTTTGGATTTGTAAAAGGCAGATCATGTCTCCTAAACCTGATAGATTTCTTTGAAGCAGTCACCAAAGCCATAGATGAGGGTAAAGTGTTTCACACAGCCTATCTTGACCTCGCCAAGGCTTTTGACACCATCCCCCATTCTGGAATTATAGATAAACTCACTAAACTACATATAAATCCCTACATCACAAGATGGGTTGCCAATTGACTCACTGACAGAACCCACACTATGAAAGTTGCAGACTCCAAATTCGACTTCAAACCAGTGACAAGTGGAGCACCACAGGGTTCATTCATGGGTCCTCCCCTGTTTGGTATCTACTTCTCTGAGTTACAGGCCAACACAGAAGGTCTCTGGTTAACGAAGTTCACAGATGACTGCAAACTAGGATCCGTAATCGAATCCCCAAATGATGTAAACATCCTACAAAAGGGCCACACTGAGACAGATGCCTGGTGTCAGAGCCATGGCCTCAAGCTCAATGCCAAAAAGTGCATTATCATCCCCTTTGGTAAAAACTTTGTACCCATGAACTACCACATAGGTGGCAGTCTACTTAACACCAAAAGTGTGATAAGAGACCTTGGGACCCAGGTGGACAGTAGTCTCTGATAATCACATCACCACAGTGGTCAGGAAATCCTTCTACATGGCACACCTCATCACATAAGGGTCCTCATCCAGGAAAAAAGAGGTCATAGTTCCTCATTAGTCATCACTCATTAGACTCATTATAGAGTACAATGCCCCTTTTGGTATGTATCTAACAAGACATCTACAACAACTGGAAATGTCACAGAAGTACCTCACAAAGAGGATTACTGGCCTCAAACAGATGCCCTATGCTGACTGTCTCAAAAAACTCCAGCTTTACTCCATCGCATATCGCCTACTCCAAGGTGATCTCTGCCTAACATAAAGCTATGTCAAACCCAGAGCTGTTGGACGTGCTCCACCTAAAGAAATCCCAATCACTCTGAGCTACACACTCTAGGGACTTAAACCTTGTCACCACAATAAATAGAACATGCTGGAGGGATAGATTCCTGTCCCAAAGACTTCCCATACTCTGGAACAAGCTACCCATCTATATCAAATGAAGCTCCTCATTAACACTCTTCTAGAAAAATCTTGATGAGTGGATGGGTAATAGGAAATTCACCCCGGGTATCACTTCTGTGGCTCTTCTCGACAGGTGGCACAAGAAAATAATTTTCTTAGGTGGTGAAAGCCAGGGAACCTTTTTGGCTAAGCTTATTTAGGCCCTTTGGCTGATAGCCTAGTACCTACCTATGAACCTATGAACCTATAAAGCTATCTATGAATACAGAATTGCAGCAGATAGTAAAGACAACCACAAGGCCTTCTATAGTTATATAAAGAATCGCCACAGCAATACCCAGATTTGCTCTGTGCTACTGCACAATGCTACCTCCTATACTGAGCCAACAGATATTGCCAATATACTGGCTGACAGATTCATTGCCAGTTTTACCCCTCTCTCCCCCACCAAAGGACCAATCACTATACCAGCAGATTGCCAGGCACCCAGTAGTACTGCTGCACAGGTTAATACAGCACTGTCCAAGGCCAGGAATACAGCTTCTATGGGACCTGACAGTATCTCTGGCTGTGTTCTACATGAACTACAGAGTGAACTGGCACCTCACCTGTGTGCCCTGTTCAATCACAGCCTCACCTCAGGCTTTGTCCCTACCAAATGGCGCACTGCTACTGTCGTCCCTCTCCACAAAGGAGGAGCGACTATATACCCTGGGAACTATCACCCCATTAGCCGGATGAGTCTGATATGCAAAGCTATGGAATGCATCATCATGGACCTGATAAACAAAGATATAGGGAATTTCCAAACTCTGGATCCCACACAGTTTGGTTTTGTGATGGGTAGATCATGCCTGTTCAACCTGGTCAACTTCTTTGAGTCAGTCACCAGAGCTGTGAATGAAGGCAAGGTGGTTCATACAGCCTACATTGATCTGGCCAAGGCCTTTGATACTATTCCCCACTCAGGAATCATAGAAAAACTCACTAAGCTAGGCATCAATCCCTATATCACTAGGTGGATTGCAAAGTGGCTCACCGATAGAACCCACAGTGTGAAAGTAGCTGACTCCAAGTCAGACTGCTGACCAATCACAATTGGAGTCCCACAGGGCTCAGTCCTGGATATTTTCGTGTTTGGTATTTAATTCTCTGAAGTCTAGGCCAACACGAAGGGACTCTGACAAAGCTTGCAGATGATTGCAAGTTGGAAGGTATTATTAACTCCCCAAGTGATGTTGACATCCTACAGAAAGGCCTCACTGAGACCAACGACTGGTGTCAGAATGATGCCCTTAAGCTCAATGCCAAAAAATGTGCCATCATCCTCTTTGAGAAAAACCCAGTTCCCATGAATTACCACATTGATGCTAGTCCACTGAACAAAGAAGGCATTATAAGAGATCTGGGAACACAGGTTGACAGCAACCTCTCTTTTGACCACCACATTGCTAGTGTAGTCAGAAAGTCCTTCTATGTGGCAGATCTCATTACTAAGGGTTTTGCATCCAGGAAGAAAGAGGTCATTGCCTCCTTCTACTCTTCCCTTGTTACGTCAATCATTGAGTACAATGCACCATTTTTCATGTGCCTCAATAGACACCTGCAGCAACTAGAGAGGCCACAAAAGTACCTCACAAAGAGGATCCTAGGCCTTAAACACTTGTCCTATATGGACAGACTCAAAAACTTCAACCATTCTCTCTCTCATATCATCTACTTAGAGTCAATCTCTGCTTGACTTACAAAGCCATGTCTGACCCAGCTCTGTTAGAAATGCTACTTCTAAAGAAATCCCAATCCCTCCACACCACATGGTCCAGAGACCTCAACCTCATTACCACAATCAACAGAACAAGCTGGGAGGGACAGCTCATAACCCAGAGAATGGCCATGCAATGTAATAGACTTCCCATACATGTCAAACAGAACACCTCACTGGCCCTCTTCAAGAGAAATCTTGATGAGTGGACGGGAAATAGAAAATATACCCCAGGGATTACTCCAGTGGCTCTGCTCGACAGAGGCACTGGGAACTAAGGTCAGGTGGCACAATGCCAGGGTAATCCTATGGGCTATGCTTGTAAAGGCTCCAGGGACATTAGCCTAGTACATACCTATGAACCTATGAACTTATATCCTTATACTACTGTTACCACTGATTCCACTTATGATAAACTAAGTCAGTTCTCATACCTTTACTCTCAAAGCTGTCTAGGTTAAATGCACTGCCTCTCCTGCAATTACATGGCTTTTGTATTATTTTATGTTTATCAGTGGCTCTCAACCTTTTTCATACAAAGGATACATTATCATGGGCAGGACATACTTACAGCCCTTGACATATTCATATCATAGTGTCTTCATACTGTAAGTGGATGCTAAACACAGATATAATACACCTATCTTATTTAAATGATATGTTTCCTTCCTGCTTTTTGGGCATGGCCCATGAATATGTTGCAGAACAATCATACACTCTATGTCCATGAAGTCTTACACACTTACACTAAAAGGCTACTGTTCTTTAACAGTTCCTCTCTAAATAAACTGGGTCACTGCCAAAATTATACATGTTGTCATTGCCTGATTCCACTTATGTTAAACTAAGTCAATTATCATACCTTTACTCTCAAAGCTGTCTAGGTTAAATGCACTGCCTCTCCTACAATTACATGGCTTTTGTATTATTATATGTTTATCAGTGGCTCTCAACCTTTTTCATACAAGGGATACATTATCATGGGCAGGACATACTTACAGCTATTGACATATTCATTACTATGGGTTTTGCATCCAGGGTTGGGAGGGTGGCCTAATGGTTAAGGTGTTTGCCTTGCAAACACAAAGTGCAGGGTTTGAGTCTCTCAAGGGATAATTGGCTAAGCTTAAAATGGCTCACAAGAGCAGTTAGCTTAGTACTAATTTATGAACTTACCATATGGTTTCTGCTTGATGCTATTAACTTGGTTTCTATAACAAAATTAGTATTAACTGGAAATTTGAACTAGATAGATGGTAAATGTGCAATTTGTCTGGTATATACGTACAATGTTTACTGTCTTTCTTTGTATGATTTGACAGATACTGACAGTTGTGAAATGTTAACAACTATACCTATTTCTTAGTTTCATTTCATGATGAAACTTTATGGTTATATTATACTGATTATCTTGTTTATACATAGAGAAGTGTCTCCACAAAATGGAATAGAAGACATTTCTCTGATTACCTTCACACAGTTCAACATGGGCCATGACATCTTTAGTGCCATACTTAAACATCCAGTTACAGCTTATGTGAGACCCACCATAATCACATCCAGTCCCTACTCTCTAACTTACCCCACCTAACACACTAACAGCTAGAGATTTGCAGTTGAATAGTTAGGAAGTTATGCTATCTATACTTTTTAAGTATTATTTTTTTTAACTTTGGGATTACATGCTATTATAAATGCACTGCTTAGAGATTGCATGCCCACTACCCATCTCAGTACTTATAAAGTTAGATCTTTACTACTTACATTCTCTATCTCTTCCAGACAATGTAGGTTTGTGATTAGGCACAAGGTAATTGCAGGAAGAGACTTATGCCTATGTCTCTACAAACTAAGGTATCTACTGCCATATTTCTCCCCCTTTCTCCTTACCAATGAAACCAAAAATAACCCAGCTTCATGGATAATTGATTCATGGAATATTAAGGGGATTCATATACAAAAGAAAATAACACTATTTTTTTACTTGTTCTTTAAATCTAAAGCCAACTTAACGCTAGTGCAGAAAACAAATTGATTAAAAGAACAATGGAACTACGTGCTCAAGAAAAAATGGATTAAGTCTGTCATAGACTCTGACAAGAATATGAATAGCTCAGGGGTAGCTATCATAGTGAAAGAGAACTTCCCCCAGGAAATTAAAAGATATGACACAGATACTGAAGGCAGAAGGTGTTACATAACATTCTGCTGTTCACACTTAGACACACCTATTCTCTTATTAAACTTTTATACAACGTGAATTTAGCATGACTATTCACAAAATCCTCACCTCCTTCCCTAACCACTACTATATTCTAGGCGGAGACTGGAATGCTATTCATGATCCACTAACTGACAAAACAAACACAGAAACCAAACATAACAACCATGCTTCTTTAACCACAATGGAACTCAAGAATGATTTCTATTTATTTGATCCCTGTACCTCTCAGTCCAATAACACCCCCAATAATAAATTCATTTTTACTCATACTGCCATAAGATGTGGTCCAGTTTGTATTTTCTCCTTGTCGCTGATATCCTCCTCAATTATAACATTTTATTTCATACTTAACCCAAGTTCTTCTCGGACCACTCAAAGATTACTTTAAATATTGACTGGTCCAAATTGACCCATCTATTAAAAATAGAGGCCACAGCTGGGCACTAAACCCTAATTTATTAAACAAGAAAGAGATTCTACAGGAAGTTGAAGGTACCATCGACCAAGCTTTGACCTCTACTGAACACAACAAACTATACTTTGACATTTATTGGGCCTCCATTCAATCCATGATTAGAGGCACTCTCATCAATAAGGCATCTTGTTATAAAAAAGTTACTTTTAACAAGAATCATCTATTAAAAATAAAATTAACAAGCCTGAGACCAAACTTGAGTCAACTTTTGATCCTATGTCCGAAAAACAATTAATCCATCTAGAGAAAAAGATTTTGGGCCTCAACAATAAAAACCTATCTTTCCATGAAATAAGGACTCTAAAAAACTACTCAAAGTGGTCCCACCTGCCCTCAAAATTCCTTGCCAGATTAATCAACCAAAACAAACTCTCCCCAAGTATGATGGAAATAACCTATCAAGGTAAGAGCTACCACATTTTTGAACAAATCTATAGAGGTTCATATAGTTTCCCTGACCTCCACTCAAATAAATCAGATATAGAACCTTTCTTGAACCAACTAGCTTTCCCTAAACTTAGCCCTGAACAACAAACTACCCTATCATCTCCCATTATCCAACAAGAAATTGTCATGGCTATCAACAAGCTCAAGCCCAATAAAGCCCCAGGCCCAGATGGCTTTACCACAGAATTCTACAAAGCTTTTAGTCAAAAATTACCTATTTTTCTTCTCCACCTATTTGCCTACATTACTTATAATGAAATAAAGAATTAACACTTAAATGCCTCCAAAATGATTTTCATCCCTAAATCCAACTCTGATCTTAAAAACCCTTATAATTATAGGCCCATTGTTCTTATTAACTTCAACATGAAGATCTGCACTTCTATCCTAGCTAACAGAATTAAACCTATTCTCTCTACCATTATCTCCACTGAACAATCGGGGTTCACTCAGAATAGACAAACCTTTGAACACACACTTCTCCTTGATGCCCTCTTAACCCTTTCTGACACTAATCACAACCCTATATATACCCTGGCAATCAATGCCTCTAAAGCCTTTGACAGATTGAATGTAGAATTCCTCCTATCTACTCTCCCTAGGTTCAACTTTCCTCCAGCTTACATACAATTCATTCAAACTCTATATTCCAATGCCCACACTATCTTGCAAATCAGCAGCAACTTGTCTCGTCAAACTGAAATTAAAAATGGAGCTAGACAAGGGTGTCCAATGTTGCCCTACCTATTTAACCTTTATATTGAACCTCTTTTTCTGTTAATCACCCAAAAATCTTTCATAGTTTTCCCACCCTCTTCAACACTAAAATTCCATTCTCAGGCTTTGCTGATGATCTTAACCTCTATTACTCCCTCGCCAATCCTGACCTTCCAATAATGCTAGACCCAATAGATAATTACTCAAAATTTTCCAACTATAAACTAAACTTAGAGAAATCAGTCATTTTCCCCTGAACCCTTTTTGCCGCCTACATAGCTGCCCCCCCCCAAATCAAAATTAACGTCTCTCTACAGTATCTTGGTATTTCCTTTCACCAAGACTCCAACTAAAGCTGTTGAAACAATATCTCCAAACTGCAATCTAACATCCAACAAGATTTGAACAGATGGGCAAAATTGCACCTCCCACTTCCTGCCAAAGCTTCTTTAAACAAAATGAACATTCTACCTTGTCTACTTTATGTTTTCAACACATCTAACAAAATAATTCACAACAAAAGTTTTAAAACCCTCCACACATCTTTCTCCAAATTCCTATGGTCCCCCAAATCAATTAGAAATAGCTATAATAGACTAACTCTCCCAAAAGACAAGGGCAGTTTAAGTTTACCTGACTTCAGACTTTATTATGATATTATCAATGGTAACCATACCTCCCGACCATACCAAATTAATCGTTTTTTTACCAAGTTTTGGGGTCCAAATGAAAAGGTGCCACGATTCCCAAGTGGCACCCCTTCATTTCCGATTTTTTTCTTTTGTTTTTTTTTTGTTTTTTTTTTAATTTTTAAAATTTTTGCACTGTTTGAGCTGACGTCATCACATGCGCGATGACATCAGCTCCATCAGGCTACCTGCCTGTTGGAATTGAGCTCAAGGAGCTCACATCATGCACACATTTCTGGTGGCTCAAATGCAAGTGGGAACAGTCTTCTAATCGATTATCAGCATGCATTATTTTATGTTCGTTGGGGAACAAGGAATCAGATGGTCTGGCCAGAAAGAATGCAGACCAAGTAAGGAAACTGTGTGTGTGTGTGTGTGTGTGTGTGTGTGTGTGTGTGTGTGTGTGTGTGTGTGTGTGTGTGTGTGTGTGTGTGTGGATGTGGATGTGTGCGTTTAAGTGCTTGTGCATTCACACATTCATATAATTATTTGTAATTGTTTGTACAAATGCAGTCATTCATATTTGTATCCATTTTATTGGCGGTGCCTTTAGAGCTATTCAGCTGCTCAGTGTGTTATAATAGCACCGGAAGCTTTACACAGAATCAAGATGTAAAATTTGTCCTATTTTAAGTGTATGACAGCATCTATGTAATGACTGCTAAATTAGCAGATCACAGTCTATGGTTTCATAGTAGCATGGGCACTATGCCTTACTATTGCATTGTGTTTCTGCAGTCTGTCTGGGTAAGCAGTGCAGTTTCCTTAAAATCTGTCTTTGTATTTTTCTTTCAAGACATGCAGTTCATCTGCATATATACTGTATCATGCACATGCAGCCATCTTGTCACACTGTAACATATTACTTTTGCTTGTTTACTAGTCATATGTCACAGAATCTACATATACCCTGAAGCCATATAAGTATATATTCAGTAGACACAGTATATATGCTACACAAAGCATAACAATTCTTTGAGCATATAAAAGATGATTGTGAATAAGTTGTATGAGTGGTTAGACTACAGCATCAAGCTATGTATGAATCAAAAGCTTAAAAATATGATCTACAATGTGTCACTTAGTATACAAGTGGTAATACAACAAAGAATACTTCAGAAGAATAAACAAGTAGTAATACAACATACCACACCTCTCAAGTGTACATAATTATGAGAAAATTTCCTCCATTTTTAGTCTTAAAAAGATACTGCTCTACTAATTCTGTTTCACTTTAACTATGAATTCTTTTAACTGATATCCATGGTAAATACTACTTAATCATAATAATCCATCAAAAATGTATGTAAGTATAAATTATCATATTTAATCATGCTATCAGATTTCTAGCTTAAGGTGTTAGTACACTATTAGTAAGTGTTCCACATTTTGCCCATTTGCTCTGAATTATGAGAGGCAGTTTTCCCTATTTTGGTGATGTTAGGTTGAAGGCTTTGCTACATACAATACTTTACTGAAGATACTACCAATATGAATATGTGTGTGTGTGTGTGTGTGTGTGTGTGTGTGTGTGTGTGTGTGTGTGTGTGTGTGTGTGTGTGTGTTCGAAATTATACAAGCAATGTTTAAAATGTGTCCCTGGTAAGTCCCTAGCCACCACCACATGTGAGCTTTGTCCAGGTTTTTTGTGCTAAGAGTTGAGAGCTATGGTGAGAAGTTTCTGCGGTTTCCTTAAAATCTGTCTTTGTATTTTTCTTTCAAGACATGCAGTTCATCTGCATATATACTGTATCATGCACATGCAGCCATCTTGTCACACTGTAACATATTACTTTTGCTTGTTTACTAGTCATATGTCACAGAATCTACATATAGCCTGAAGCCATATAAGTCGTCCATAGCTTGATGCTGTAGTCTAACCACTCATACAACTCATTCACAATTATCTTTTATATGATCATTGAGTTGTTATGCTTTGCATAGCATATATACTGTGTCTACTGAATATATACTTATATATACTTAAAGCAAAGCTCTCTTCACCAAAGACTGACCTAGACAGTCAAGAGGAGAAGGTAAACACTTGCATCGCACCACACTCATCACATAGTTCCTCAAAACCTACACAACCAAAACACACACACACAAGCACAAAACACACACCTACATTCAAGGAGGCTCTCAATACAAATCTGTCCAAACAACAGAGACCTCCAAAGCAGAAATGCAAGCAACCTCCACCCCCCAACACAACCCAAATGACACATAGCCCACATACTCAGTGTGCCACTCAACTACAGCCCATAAGGCATAACTTACCCAACACTCTAGTCATAGGTGACTCCATAGTTAGGCACACTGATGTTCCACTCACCAGGCTAAACAAGGAAAAAGTTACTGTCAGCTGCCAGGATCCACCACATAACGCACGCACTCAGGTCACTCCACAACAAGTACAAATATGACTCTGTCATTGTCCATGTTGGTGTGAATGACCTGAGACATACCTCCCTGGACTACATGAAAAGAGACATGGAGGAGCTCTCCAATCTTGTAGCCCAGGCGGGTATGACCCTAACCCTGAGTAGCATCCTGCCATCACCCAGAATGACACCACAGTACAAGGACAAAATGATTGACTTTAACAATTGGCTAAGCTTCTGGTGTCATTCTAAGGGAATCCAGTATCTGTCTGCCTGGGATGACATGATCGACAGACCACACTGCTTTGCCAGAGATGGTCTGCACCTGTCGCCCTCGGGATTCCGGATACTGGCAAAGGCTCTTGCCACACCTATAGTGCCTTTTTTAGACAAGGTTCAAATGACAAATACACCACCAGTACAGGTACAAGCAAGCAAAATCTGAGGGTAATGCTACTCAATGCTAGAAGTCTTAACCTCAAAATGCACTCACTCAAGGCACTCCTTAAAATGGAGAACATTGACATCTGTGCAGTGACAGAGACCTGGTTCAAAGCTCCAGAGAGCATGCCTGCATTACCAGACTATAATTCATACCACACCTTTCGGCCACCAAACCCGGACCGAAACACTAAAGGTGGAGGTGTGTTCATATTCATTAAGGATATCCACACCTCTAAGCTAGTTGCTCAGCATAATGCAGCCGAGATTATCCAAGTTCAACTAACTCTGGGCAAAACCTCAATCCAGATTGTAGCTTGCTACAGACCCCCACCATGCCCCAGGATTCCCAATCCTCTTTTCTTGATACACTGGATAATATTAAGGTACAACCCAACACTCTAATAATGGGTGATTTCAACTACCCTACCATTAACTGGGAAAACTACTCATGTACCAACTCTTTTGCTCAACGTTTTCCGGAAGTCATCAATTCCAAAGCCTTGGATCAACGTATCCACACCCCCACCAGGGGCAGCAATATCCTAGACCTGGTCATCACCAACATGGGTGACCAGTGTTTCACACCAGAGGTCAGCTCCTTGTTGGTCAGATCTGACCACAAGCTAATCACCCTAGACATCCACATCCCGCTCTCACCCCCCCCCCCCATTAGGAAAACAACCGTAAAAAATTTCTCCAAAGACAACTTCACGCTTCTTAAGACAGAAGTTGCAAACTTCACAACACCCATGCAGATGGACAATAGAGGTACGACTGCTGAATCCTACACAAATGCACTTTATAAGCACTTACGAGTGCATGGATCCCTAACAGAACCAAGATACTATCCTCCAAAAAAAGGAAGCCAATCTGGTGGTCTTCTTCCATAAACAAACTCTACAACAGAAGAAAGAAACTGTTGCAAAAAAGAGTAAAATCCCACAATTGGAGGAACTCCCTGGTTAGCCTCAGTAAGAAGCTGAGATCCCTCATAAAATCCTCCAAAGCTAGTTATGAAAACAAAATTGCCACTGATTCTAAAGGCAACCACAAAGCATTCTATAGCTATGTCAAAAATCTCAATGGCAACACTCAGATGTCCTCTGAGTTACAGCACAATGACACTAAATATACAGAACCAACTGATATTGCCAACATCCTGGCAGATAGGTTCAGTGCTAACTTTACCCCCCTTTCACCCCCTAAAGGGTCCATCTTTATACCGGAAGAATGCAAAGTTCCTGAAATCACGGCTGCACAGGTAAAAACCTCACTCTCCAAAGCCAAGAACACAGCATCCATGGGACATGACAACATCCCAGGCTGCCTTCTACATGAACTACAGAATGAACTGGCACCCCACCTAAGTACCATGTTCAATCATAGCCTCACCTCAGGCTTTGTGCCCACTGAATTGTGCACCATGACAGTTATCCCACTCCACAAAGGGGGGGCCACAACAGACCCCAGGAACTACCGCCCCATTAGCCTGACGAGCCTCATCTGCAAGGCCATGGAACTTATAAACAAAGACACTGGAGATCTCCAAACTCTGGACCCCACACAGTATGGGTTTGTAAAAGGCAGGTCATGTCTCCTAAACCTGATAGACTTCTTTGAAGTAGTCACCAAAGTCATAGATGAGGGTAAGGTGGTTCACACAGCCTATCTAGATCTCGCCAAGTTGTTCAACACCATCCCCCACTTTGGAATTATAGATAAACTCACTAAACTAGGTATAAATCCCTATGTCACGAGATGGGTTGCCAACTGGCTTACTGACAGAACCCACACCATGAAAGTAGCAGACTCCAAATCAGACTTCAGACCAGTGACAAGTGGAGTACCACAGGGTTCAGTCCTGGGTCCTCTCTTGTTTGGTATCTATTTCTCTGAAGTACAGGCTAATACAGAAGGTCTTTGGCTAACTAAATTTTCGCAGATGACTGCAAACTAGGAGCCATAATCAAAACTCCTAACGATGTGGACATCCTACAAAAGGGCCTCACTGAAACAGATGCCTGGTGTCAAAGATATGGTCTCAAGCTCAATGCCAAAAAGTGCATTGTCATCCCCTTTGGTAAAAACTCTGTACCCATGAACTACCACATAGGTGGTAGTCTACTTAACACCAAAAGTGTGATAAGAGACCTTGGGACACAGGTGGACAGTAGTCTCTCCTTTGATAATCACATCGCCACAGTGATCAGGAACTCCTTCTATGTGGCACACCTCATCACAAAAGGGTTCTCATCCAGAAAAAAATAGGTCATTGTTCCCCTCTCATTAGACCCATTATAGAGTACAACACCCCTTTTGGTATGTACCTCACAAGACATCTACAACAACTGGAAAGGCCGTAAAAATACCTCACAAAGAGGATTACTGGCCTCAAACAGATGCCTTTTGCAGACCGTTTCAAAAAACTCCACCTTTACTCGATCGCATATCGCTTACTCAGAGGTGATCTCTAACTAACATACAAAGCTATGTCAAACCCAGAGCTGTTGGACATGCTCCACTTAAAGAAATCCCAATCCCTCTGAGCTACACGCTCTAGGGACCTAAACCTTGTCACCACAATAAACAGAACATGCTGGAGGGATAGATTCCTATCCCAGAGACTTCCCATACTCTGGAACAGACTACCTATCTATGTCAAACAGAGCTCCTCATTAACACTCTTCAAGAAAAATCTTGATGATTGGATGGGTAATAGGAAATTCACCCTGGGAATCACTTCTGTGGTTCTGCTTGACAGGTGCACAGGAAAATATTTTTTTGGGTGGGGAAAGCCAGGGTACCTTTTTGGCTAGGCTTGTATAGGCCCTAGGGCTAATAGCCTAGTATATACCTATGAACCTATGAGAAGTGAAAACTGAATTTGTATCCCCACTGTTATTGGCTTTGTTTGTCCAGGTTTTTTTGTGCTAAGAGGATGATAGCTATGGTGAAAAGTGAGAAGTGAATTTACTAAATGATAGCCATTAAGTTTCAGTCTTCCTTTTTTTTCAGGAAACTGCTGATTTGGCATAGTGGTATATTGCTCTGACTGTAGTATATAGGGTCCTGGGTTCAAGTCTTGCCAATAAAATGGATGGTGGACACAACGTTTTATTCTAGCAACTTTCCAGAATTATACAAGCAAGATTTAAAATGTGTCCCTGGTTTTTAACTTTTGCCCCCCCCCCCCCAAAAAACAAACTGAAATTGAAAATAAGTGCAAGAAGCTGTGCAAGATACCTTTGGCTTACACTACTGTCATTATATTTATAGTGTGGGTGTGGAAGTTGACTTTTATGATGGGAATGTTCTGAATTGGGCAGTTTTGTCATTATTGGTTCATGCATTTTGTTTCATTTCCTACAGTACAGCCTACTGGAAAAATGTTCAAACAATAAATTTAAAATGCACTCTGTCTAACAAGTGTGCTGTATTATACAAGGAATATAACTTAATAAAGTCATGAAGGTGTATCAAGGAAAAGAACACATGTATGTTTCTTGTTTTGTGTGCAAGGGGCCAATGATCTGAAAACAGCCCAAAGGTAATCTTTATACACCACTGGCCAGATGCATTTTCTTTGGATGTGGTGTGGGTTTCAATGCTGTTTCAATGAATGTGAGTTTCAAGGGCAGAGAAGTTTTAATGCCAAGTCTATTTTCATTGGGATACACTATTGCTTTTGTTGTGCTGCAAAATGTAAAAATAAAATCCAAATAATCATTGTAGAAGTAAAGCAGTATGCACACATTAGTGTTTATGGTAAATGCGGTGAAATAGCCAGGTAATGGGACATTGGAATGGCTGCAGTAGGACTGTGGTAACATATTTTGTTTGTCTGTTCTTCAGTTTGCGTTTGAAAGTTGGTATACCACAATTCCATTGGAGTGGGTGGGATTATGTAATTATGTATGCTAATTAGATGTTAATCACCTTACAGATTTGTACCTATTTTTCATGGGCCTTATCCAGATTTTTGATGTTTGCAGGTTGAGAGGTATGATGGTAACAAGATAGTAACAATATCTGATTATGCTCCCAATTCATCTACCTGGGCTCCTACATGTGTAAAATTATATGATAGCTATATCAAAACATTCAGCTTTAACTCCAAAGCTCTCCCCTTTCTGAATACAGAAAACCTAAAACACTTCAAATTACTATCAACCATTAAGCATAAAACAACTATTCTTCAGAAGATTTTCAAATCTCTAAAACTGTCCACTGCTTTTAATACCCTGAAACCATTCCACCTCAAGCCCAACCTTAGATCGAACAACAAAATGGTCAACTTGGATAAATACCGTCTTATCAGAGCATTAACTATAGCAGATCTCTTTCCTCTCAGAAATAATTCATTATTTGAAATAAGACTACACATGTCTCTGCCCAAAAGTTATACAGTCATCTTTATCTAAATCCTTGAACTCTGTCGTAATACCTTGGAAGATACCTCTATAAATCTAAATGAAATTAAAGCCTGCAAATCCATACAGAACCTTCTCTTACTTAAGAAGAAAATGATTTCTAATTCATACAAACTTATTCTTTCTATCTGAACCCAAAATGATCAAATGTTTTTGAACTACTGGAAAGACTAAGATCCCACCATTACCTCTAACCAAATCTACAAAGCTAGTCAGCTCTCCTTGAAACTCAATCCCCTTAAAAAGCTTAACTATACCCAACTTATGATATTAAACAATGCATAGCTCATCCCTGCCATGCTTTCTAAAATCTATCCCTCCTCCTCTCCCCTCTGTCCCCATTGTACCAATCACAACTCTGACCTGTTCCATATTTTTGGAGCTGCATAATGCTTTTATAGACTCTGTTGCTCCCTTATGGTACAATTGGAAAAATGGGATATGATAAAACGACCTTGTCCTGGAAATTCATAATATTACATATCCTCTCTACAGGATTATCCAAACTTCATACTCGTATTTTAATAACACTCTCTTCTCTTGTCAAACTTTATATCACCCTTAACTGGAAGGAGAGATCTGTACTCACTTGGGATGGATTTAAGCAACTTGCTACCAAACACTTACTTGCTCACAAATATCTGAAATGCACCCAAAGACTTAGTACACACTTTACTGAATATTGGGATACTTTATTTGATTTTTTTTTTAGCTTAATCTCTGTTAGCTTATCCATTTTGTTGGACATAAGGACTAACTGTAAATATGTATTTGTTGTATATAAGTGTATTGCATTATTACAACTGTAATAAAAAGACTTAAAAAATCAATCCCAGAAGAAAATATGGTTTGGTAAGTATGGAACCCAGACTATACAATGCAACATCTCAATATGTTATCATTCCTCTGGTGTATTCCAGCAAAGAGAGCAGATATGTGATAAAATGTTGATGAAAAATAACTCTTATTATGATGTTTAAAAAGTTTTAAATACAAAATGATTGTTTCTCTCATGTCAGTAAAAATGTTAACTTCTTACACTTTGCCCTACATAACATTTGTGTGGACTATCATAATAAATGTTTAGTTATGTGAATGCTTCTATATGTTGTATTATTATAATAAATTGCTCTAAACAACACAAAAAAAGAGTCTGGTATTTTCTTTTAGACTCCAGCAACATTCTAAGTTTATAGGAGCAGTATTTAAAATATGTCCCTATTTTTGGGCCTTTTCCCCCATTATGTCAGGCTTTGTCCATATTTCTTGCAGTAAGAGGTTAGGAGCTATGAAATGCAATATGTCAGTACATCTTTTCTTGAATATGTGCATGCTACTCTATTATGATTCTTATACTGAGATGAAATTTGCTCTAAGGCATTAGAAGTAAGAATGTCTAAAGGGATTTAAGTGTATAGAGGCACCAAGTGTAAACATTTACAGAATTATGAAATGCAGTGAGTAGCATTGCAGAGGGCTTCTGTCACCTGACAAAATTACTCATATATATATATATATATATATATATATATATGTATATATATATTTATATCTGTAGATATATATATATTTATATCTGTATATATATATATATATATATATATATATATATATATATATATATATATATATATACATATATAAGACCCAGATGCACCTGATGCTATGCTACTGCTAAATGTGTTGGAAATATACCATCTGCAAGTAGCAAGTAAATAGATTCAGGAAAATTCAATGTACAGTGACCTCATTGTTTATTCCTGGCAAAAATCAGCTACCACAAAGCTTGCCACATACTTGCTAAGAACAGCTGAAGCCATCTGTTCTAATGCTACCTTTATATTGAACATGATAATGCATGTGTGACAAATAAATGAGATGTATGCACTAATAAACAAGAACACAGGGGGCTGTGTACCTTGATGTTAAAAACAATGTTGTCAATAATGTAGAAAGGGCACAGCTTGCACATGCATACTACTGTATCAGTGTAGATTACATACAACATCTGACACCACTTCACACAGGCTTCCATACATCCCCAGCTATATGTTGAAATGGGTACTGCAGACATTAGGGTAATCTCCCCTATAATGCCTGCAGACTATTTATGATCTACATGCAGAATTGCACCTATACCACATAGGCCCATAGATTTACATGGATAATGTCATCCTTTAGAAATATTACTATAGCAATCAGTGCTAGTGCAAAATGTCTATGTATTATGGTATAGCAAGTCCATTTCCTTTTATTTAGAACCGGGAATAAAACTCTAGGATTATCCTACACAGCTTGTGAATCCTGTTTTTTTTTTCTTTTTTTGTGACCTGGGTATGCAGATATTTATTGGTGTTCATTTGTAATCTCACAGAATATTAATAACTATACAAGATTGGGGTGTTATAGCAGGCCAACCAAGCCAATAACCAGTCTAAGGCTGCTGAAATCCATGAAATGAACAGGCAGATGCAAATATATTTATTTATTCAGACACAGCCTATTTTCAGCAGATGCCTTGGGAGAAATACTCCAGACATGTGTATTTGGATGTGGGAGGAAACCAGAGTACCCAAAGGAAACCCACACAAACACAGGGAGGACATGCAAGCTCTGCACAGAAGGCAACCCTACTGAGAAACAACCAGAGAACCTTTTGCGGGAGGTGACAACATTAACCACTGTACCACTGCACTGCCCAATATATGTATTTATTAAAATCTGCATTAAAACCCACACAGACTTTGTCACAGTAAAAAGTTGAAAAATCTTAGTATAATGCTTTTGCCCATGTGTCCATACAGTCTTGATATTTACTAGATACAGAAATTCTGTCTTGCATAAATTATTCTCTAGATTATTTTAAAGGTCAGTCCCTTAAGCCAACTCCAAAGATTTTGTTCCTGGGCTTTTCTTTAAGACAAACAACACAGCTTCTTATGCTCTCTCGAAAAAACAAGCAGGGTAGTTCCTTTACCCTTGTTAGGCCATGATTTCCTATAGTTAATAGAAGCTCCTCTCTACTGCCTGACATTCGATTAGCATGGCAGACGTCACTCTCTCTCTCTCTCTATCTTTCTCTCTCTCAGCACTTTGGAGTTCCTTCTCCTAATGGTTAAATTCACAGCTCAAAAGTCCTTAAAATCCAGCTCAGAACTTTCTTCACCTTAGAAATTTAATACTAAGCTACTTCAGAGCACGTCTCTCTCTCTCTCTCTCTCTATATATATATATATATATATATATATATAGATAGATATAGATATAGATATAGATATGAATAGATATAGATATATCTAGCTATGTAGTTGAATAAATACAATTAGCACATTCTTTGTTTTTTTTTGTGTGTGTGTTTAGGCAGCACATTCTTAACTTTATTTTCACCTTTTACTTGTTATCAAGAAAGTAAATCTCCTGTTTGCATTGAGGTAAAGGGTAATGGAGCATTATAACTACACATACACAAGTATCCTGAGATAGGAAATTGTTCCTATAGGTGTATTTTTCCTTGATATCTATCTATCCATATATAAAGGGCAATTTTCATGTTGTTCCCACCCTCTTTATCCCTAAAGGTGCAGTGCAAAAACATTATAATTAAGTGCTTCTTAAACAATTAAGACTCACTTAAAATAAAAGCACTTATACAATTCTATTTGGGAAAGCACTTAATGACATGTTATTATATATCGTAGTTAGCTTTATTAAAGGAAGTTGTGGGCGTGGGGAAATATCTGTGAAGTTTCATTTATCCTATGACAGCTGTCTCTCCCAGGCATGTCAATTGGGACCTTTTAAATTATTACTGCAATAATACAAGTTAGACTTCACTTGTTTATTAAAATAAAATGTGGCATGCTTTTTATGAAAGTATGCTTAAATCTCTAGCTTTTAATATTATAGCATTAGATTTAGGAGATAGTAGCATTTGTTTAATCTTCTTAGTACTGGTATGGATCAGATAATGAATTGTTTGAATGATTTTATCTTCAGACCAGGATTTTTTTATTCCATGAGTGGTGGTCTAAGTGTTTCTAAGTTTAATTGTTTAATACTAGTTCTACTTATTTTTTTCACAGCAATATTTCTAAGTATTTGGTATTTATTTTTCATACTGGGCCATCGGCTTTTAGATGTAATGATTTTTTTTACGTGAATGTCTATAATTGTCTTTCATTAAATGTCAATGGTATTAATAGCCCTTTGAAAAGAAGCTGTTTAAATAAATACTTGAATTTACATAAAGCCCACATAATTTTTCACAGGAAACAAATTTACTAAATGAAGATGATTATAGAATATTGTTGAAAGATTATTCAGTATTAGTGGGGTCTTATTTTATATCAAAAAGAAGACACACTTTGATTATTTGGAAAATTCATTACCTATGCCTAAAATCATAAACTCTTATTCTGATAAAAATGGAATGCTGGCATTAGTAGTCGTAGAGATCAACAAACAATTTAATGCATTTGTAAATACATATTGGATACCTGGAGTTGGGGCAAAAATTGTTAAGAAATTTTCAGACAATATTGCTTTGCATAGAAAAGGTGAATTAATAATTACAGGAGATTTTAAATATATCATGTCTAGTAGAAATATTACAAATGGACGGGAACCAAAGTTAACGTCAATAGCTAAACATTAAAAAAAATCTGTTACTAATTTAAACATGCATAATATATGATTTAAAATCTGCAAAATCCTTTAATTATACACATTATTCTATTTAGATGTGGCACCCAAACTAATATTGATAAACCTTTTATTTTATGTGGTCTATATGCCAAAACGGAAGAAGTACTGATAATGTCACACACTTTATCCAACCACAATGCTATAATGTTTGCTATTACTTAAAGTGCAATAATTTAATCCATTGCCAAAGAATTCCTGCCCATAAAGTAAAAATAAAAGATTTTACAGATTATTTTTTGAAAGAAATTTATTGACATAAACAATAATGGAGAAGTAGCAGAAGTTATTTTGTGGGATGCAATAAAAGTGTATCTATATGGAAGAATTAAAATTTGGTATTTATGCAAAAGAAAGGAATGGGATAAAGAATTAAAAACATTGCACTCTAACAGATAAATTAAAATCAAACATGAAACGTATTGATAAGGCTGCAAACTCTGAATTGAAAGTTTTGAATCAGAAATATCTTGGCACACTTCATCATATAATCTCAATAAACTTAGAAAATTTAAAATTACACTCATATGCAATAAATCCTAAAAGCATACATAAGTTAACTATCAGATTTAAGAAAAAAATAAACACAGACCATATTAAGGAATTAATGTTTAAGCAAGGGGGAGAGTTAATGAAGTAACTAATTTAAAAGATATATTAGAATGTTTTTAGAAGCTATTATGAGATAATTAATAATAATAAAATAACTTTTGAGAATAATAGTATTACAGATACATTTTTGAAAAATAACATACAATATAAATTAACTAAAGAACAAAAAGTATTGATAAATCATTTTCATTTAAAGAATTAAAAGGTCAAATTAATAACATTAAAACAAACAAAACACCAGGTCTTGATGGTTTAATTCCAGAACTATATAAATTGATGCAAGATAATATTTTACATTGTTGTGTCTATCGGCTTTTCCTGATTAGGGATCGCCACAGCAGAACTCTGGTCCGCTAATTATTGGCAGTAGATTTTTACATGCCGAGTTGCCAGCCCTGACGCACAACCTTCAATGAAGGTACGCCCATTCACACATGTCTCCACACAGAAGACGCTCTAGCTGAGAATCGAATAGGACATCTTACTGTGAGGCAACAATGCTACCGCAACACCACCACCGCAGTATCAGGATAATATTTTATGTATATTACTAAAATATTTGAACAAGATAAAACTACATTAAGTATCCCTCCCTCTTGGTGCTATTCTCTTGTTACTTCCATTCTTAAGTAAGATTAAGATTCCAAACTCTGCTCTTCTTTCAGACCTATATCATTACCTAATGTAGATTATAAAATGTTTATGTCTATTCTTCGTAAAATATTAAATCTCATCAGGCCAACATTAATAATTGAGGACGAGACTGGATTTATTCTACACAGAAAGGTTCAGGATGGCATTATTAGACTTTACACTCTAACTGATATAACTAATAAAAGCAAAACAGATTTCTTTATAACAAGTTTAGATTTAGATTGAGATTTTGATTCCATCAGTTGGCCTTCTTATTTAAAGTATTTAAAAATATAATTTTATGAAAAATGTATAAATCTTATTGAAAACCTTTATAGTAACTCTTTCTCCTTTTTAAAATTGGTTCTTTAATATCTAGCTTGTTTAACACCTTCATAGACACTAAAATGGATGCCCATTGTCCCCTATATTATTTGATTTAGCAATTCAACCTTTTGCAAGTTACATTAGAGCTAATGATAAAATAAAGGGTTTTCTATAGATTGTAATCATAGTTGAAAAATCCAACTATTTGCAGATGATATTTTAATAACTAGTGGATATATTGAGGTATCACTGCAACAAATAACTGCTTCTATAGATTAGTTTGAGAAAGCTTCGGGTTTAAAATTTATAGGTTCATATGTTCATAGATTAGTACAAGGCTAACTGCCCTTGCAAGTAATTTTAAGCCTAGCCAATTATCCCTTATGAGACTCAAACCCTGCACCTTGTGTTTGTAAGGCAAACACCTTAACCATTAGGCCACCCTCCCATCCCAATTATTTAATAATAATAAAACAAAAACTCTGCTAATAAATAAAACAATTACTAAATATTTGAAGGACTTTAACATGTTTCACTGGAATAATGCACAAACTGATTACCTTGGAGTTGTTATTAGATCAAATGTAAAGGATTCAGTCGCAACAAACTATAATAATTTAATACATATAGTAAACAAATTAATTGAAAATTGGAATAAATATTCTTTTTTTACAACAGAATACTGACTCACTCTGATAAAATAATTATTTTGCCAAAAATCCTATTTATGTGCAGTCTTCCCCCCAAAAACAAAATTCAAAACATCAAACTCTATTCTTATTAAGTTTTAATGGTTTCCTAAAATAATAATAATATCTTTTAATTGGCTTACTAAAGGTTGGCAGGAGGGTGGTATAGGTTTCCCAAATATTAAATTGTATGCCAAGTCTACCATTCTAAATATAATATCACTATGGTTAAACTCTTCTTATCAATCAAATTGCAAGTCCATTCATGAAAGACTACTTATAATAATCAGCATATTATAAATCATCCTTTCCTAGTTGGAATAAATACATGTCACTGGATTTTGAAAGACTATTGTCTAAATGATAGGAAAAATCTAATCTCTACTCCTTTTATAGATTATATTATACATGTGTTTAAAACATTTATGAAATCTAGCTATAGAGTTACAGATTTACTGTCTCTATTATTCCCTATATGCAATACCAGTAGTTGTTTAGAGACATTTAATACAAGTAAAATGTTAGAATTTAAAGAAACAAATTTAATATCCTGGCATCAATTTTAAATGGGAATTCAATTTGTATTACAGATCTTCTTGTGAAATGTTGCTTAGAAAAAAAACAATTGGTTAAATATACAGAGCTGTAAAAAATGTCTCAGTGATAGAATTAAAATCTCCATGGTTATCAGGAAAAGCATATTTCTAAAATTCTGTAATTTATTTTTAATGTTAACAGTGATTTATGTAGCAATAAATCTTACTTATTAATAATATATTAGAACTTAAAAGTAGAATTCACAACTTTAGATTCATTATTTTGTAATTATCCTTTAAAATCAATGGGAGTGAATTCTCTAACAGTGACAAAATGTTAATTCTAAATTCTAGTGGAACAACTACTTCCCTTTACTGGAGAATTTGTACCTGGAAATTTCTTCATGGAGTTTTTAATCCCCTGATACAATTGAAGTCATCTATAAAACTGAGAAAATTAATTGCTGGAGATGTAATGACAATTCGGTTGCAGATTTGCTTCATATGGTACTGGAATGAAAAATGGTTACATCATTCTGCACTGGGTTTAGAAATTTTTCTCAAGCATTGTCAATGGATAAATGTATTATAATTAATTCATTAATTTTGTTTAATGCTCCAATTCCAGATTCTATTCATAAATCACAAGTGCCTCTCCTTTGGTCCATCTTAGCCATAGCAAGGAAAGTAGTTACAAAAACTCGAAATGTAAAACTGCTTTACTTTTACTGAATTAATCTGTTTGACTAAGGATATTTGCAAGAAAGAACTGTTAACATTAAAAATGAAGGCAACTAATTTTCACACATCAAAATAGATATTGGAAAAGTTAAGTGATGTGTTAGATAAATATTAGTAGCTTGGTTTATTTTACCAATTTCTGTTGTGGACTTTTGTAAATAGTATTTTTAATTGTTAATTCTGTGGTTATTTGAATTTGCACACTTTTGATTTTAAAAATATTATTAAAATATATTTAAAAAAAGACAGAACATCTCCTAAACTGTTATATTTATTTTGAATTACAAGCTTGAGCTGGATTGCTGGAACTAGATTAAGACGTTTGAAAAATATATATGACTTTATGAAGAGTATTCATTTGATAAGATATGATAATCAGCTTATTGGATAACGACCTACTTTTTTTGGCATTTCCAATGTTCAGACTCCACACAGAAGGTACTCCAACCAAGAATCAAATTAGGGAACCTCTTGCTGTGAGGAGACAATGCTATCCACTGTACCAGTCCATAATAGCATTCCATTATGAGGAAAAGAATAAAGGTTATATGTGAAATGGTGGAGTTTAACTCATTAACCCCAAGTACCATCACAAAGCACATCTAAGGTTACATCCGTGTGCTCGCTGAGATGGTAACAATCCTTTTACATTACACCCGAGTGCCGTTTAGCAGCATGAGTATGTTTCACAAACAGAATTTAACTCCACTACTGAAAACTAAAATGAAAAATGTACCTCAAATTTGTTAGTTACCTTCTCAACTTTATTTTTGCAGTGGACTTAAGTATAGTTTACATAGGATTTTTTAAAGAAAATCAATTTTCTGTGGTTGTGATCTCTCACAGCTAAGCGATTTTCTCTGCATTGCATTTATATTTACCAGAGATGTTCCAGTGGTGAAGGAACACTATTGTTCTTCTTTCATCCACATTAAATCAAAATATATGAAAAATAAAGTATAAAAAACCTTCTAATACTATCATTTCCCTTTTCGGTGTTAGGACTAAATCAAAAACTTTAGCCTGCATTCTTTCACTGGACCCAGAGGTGATGCAAGCAGTGGCAGCCAATCAGAATCATAGAGTAATGACCACCTGTTGTGTAACATCTCCACCTCCACACCTCATGTTTCTTTGTTGGGAGTAAATAAACTAGGGGTCCCATAGCAGCTTTGTTCCCTTTTTCTTTAGGGAAGACATAGATTACTCCAAGACTGCTGCAGGATTCCTCTTCACAGCCAACCCATTCAGTGTTTGACTTTCTACCAAACTGTCTCACAGCCAGATGATTCGGCATTCAAGCTTTGTATAAAGCACAAGACAGCTGAAGGACAGACAGTAACAGTAAGTAATGTCAGTGGATTCAGGCAAGCACATTTATTATTTTTTTTAGGGACTAGGGAAGTGGTTGTTTTGTAAGAGGGTCTGACAGCAGAACACTTGGAAATAAATTGTATAGCTCTGTTCTGCTGACTGTCAGGGAAATGGTCATGGTAACGGAAAGTTTACAGACATGCTTGTGAAGTTCATGAATTAAGCACAATGCAAGAACAGCTAATGTTACCTAGGTTCATAGGTTCATAGGTTCATACTAGGCTATCTGCCCAAGGGCATTTATAAGCCTAGCCCATAGTTATGTGACTTTCACCACCCCTTTAGTTTGAAGAAAACTATGCCTATTATTTTGCTGTGCCTCTGTCAAGCAGTGACACTGAAGTAATCCCTGGGGTATATCTGCGATCTCCCATCCATTGGTCAAGATTCCTCTTGAACAAGGCCAGCGAGGTGCTCTGCCTTACATGTACTGGGATTTTGTTCCACAGCATAGGGAGTCTTTGGGTGATGAATCTGTCCCTCCAGCATGTTCTATTAATAACCGTGTCAAGGTTTAAGTCTCCCGCCCTTGTGGTTCTGAGGGATCTAGATTTTTTGAGGTGAAGCATATTCATCAAATCTGGGTTTGACATGGCCTTATATGTCAGGCACAGGTCACCTCTGAGCAAGCGGTATGCGACTGAATAGAGCTGGAGTTCTTTCAGTCGGGCAGCATAAGACATATTTTTGAGACCCTTTATCCTTTTGGTGAGGAACTTTTGGGGCCTTTCCAGCTGCTGCAGGTGTCAGGTCAGATACATTCCGAATGGGGCATTGTACTCAATCATAGGTCTAATGAGTGATGAGTACAGGGGGATGATGACATCCCTTGATCTAGATGTGAATCCCTTCATGATCAGGTGGGCAATGTAGAAGGTTTTCCTAACTACTTTGGCAACATGAGTGTCAAACAAAAGGTTACTGTCAACCTGGGTCCCCAGATCCCTGATGACGACTTCTGTGCTCAGTGGATTGCCACCTATATGGTAGCTAGGGGTAACCTTGTTTTTCCCGAAGGGTATGACTATGCATTTCTTGGCGTTTAACTTTAGGCCATGGCTCTGGCACCAGTTATCCATTTCTGTGAGGCCCTTCTGAAGGATATCTGTGTCAGATGTGTTTTCGACTATGGCGCCCAGTTTGCAGTCATCTGCAAACTTTGTTAGCCATAACCCTCCTGTGTTTGCTTGTACTTCAGAAAAGTAGATGCCGAACAAGAGTGGTCCCAGGACTGAGCCCTGTGGGACACCACTTGTGACTAGCTTTGAGTCTGACATTGCGCCAGCAACTCTGACCCTGTGGGTTCTGTCACTTAGCCAGTTTGCAACCCATCTTGTGATGTATGGGTTTACATTCAAGCTGATGAGTTTTTCGATGATACCTGAGTGGGGTATTGTGTCGAAGGCCTTTGCCAGGTCGAGGTAGGCTGTATGGACTGCCTTACCCTCATCAATGGCCTTGGTGACTGTTTCGAAAAAGTCAACCAAGTTTAAAAGGCATGATCTGCCTTTGACAAAGCCAAACTGGGTTGGATCCAAAGTCTGCAAGTTCCCTATGTCTTTATTTATGAGTTCCATTATGATCCTCTCCATGGCTTTGCAGATAAGGCTTGTCAAGCTAATGGGACGGTAATTTCCAGGGTCAGTGGAGGCACCGCCCTTGTGAAGTGGGACCACAGTCGCCGTGCGCCACTCCCTGGGTACGTATCCTGAGGTGAGGCTAAGATTAAACAGCTGTCCTAACTGCGGGTTTAATTCCTCATTGAGTTTGTGGAGCACACAGCCGGGGACACCATCCGGTCCCATGGATGCTGTGTTTTTTGCCTTGGAGAGAGCAGTTCTCACCTGGGTGTTGGAGATGTTTGGGGGGCTGCAATCCTCTGGTATAGATATCTCTCCTTTTGGGGGGGGAGGAGAAGTTTGCACTGAACCTGTCAGCCAGTATGTTGGCAATGTGTGTAAGTTCAGTAAACTTCACATAATTTTGAACTAATTCTGAGCATATCTGGGAGTTTCCTCCTAGGTTTCTAACATAGCTAAAGAAGGCCTTATGATTGTCTTTTGAGTCCTTGGTGATTTTTCTCTCAAAATTTGCCTTGGATGATTTTATGAGAGCTGTTAGTTTTTTACTTATAATGATCAAAGGTGTCTTACCTTTCAAGGATTTTGCTCTATCTTGTAGTAGCTTCCTCCTTTTGTTGTAGAGCTTGTTTATGGCTGGGGTCCACCAGACTGGACGCTTGCCTTTGGTACAAAGAGTCTTAGTTTTGTTTGGGATTGCCTGATCCATGCAGTCCTGTAGGTGCTGGTAGAAGGCATTTGTAAGTGATTCAGCGGTTTGAGTAATGTTTACCACTGGCTCAGGGGCCTTAAAGGAGACCACACTAGTTTTTAGAAGTGTGAAGTCGGCTTTTGAGAAGTTTTTCACTGTGGTCTTTTTTATTTCAGGTGGGGGCGGGATGAGGACCTCCAGCGAGATTAGTTTATGATCTGATCTCACCAGTGAGGGGTATACTTCCGGTGTTGAACATTGTGATCCCATGTTCGTGATGATGAGATCAAGTATGTTTTCTCCTCTTGTGGGGATGGTGACTAGTTCCATGGCATTTGAGTTTATGAACTCCAGGAACCTTTGGGCTAGAGTGTATGGGCTTGAGTAGTGTTCCCAGTCTATATTAGGGTAGTTGAAATCACCTAGTATGATGGTGTTTGGAGATACATTTATCCCCTCCAGTGTTTTCAGGAAGGCCATGTGAGGTTCCTGAGTTTGAGCGGGTGGCCTGTAACATGCTACAAATTGCAGAGCAGTCTTGCCTATGGTTAATTGCACCTGGATGGTCTACGATGCATCGTGCGTTGCCACCAACCTTGAGGTGTATGTGTCCTTTATGAATATGGACACCCCCCCTCCTTTCTTGGTGTTGTCCGGATTTTGGGGCCGGAACGCATGATATGAGGTGAAACCTGATAGTGCTGGGGTGCTCTCAGGAGCCTTGAACCAGGTTTCTGTCACAGCACAGACATCGATGTTCTCCATACTGAGAAGGGCCTCGAGTGCGTGCATCTTGAGATTGAGACTTCTGGCATTGAGCAGCATTACCCTTAGTTTTTTTCGTTTTTTGTGTTCTAGGGTGGTAGGTTTAGAATTTGAGCCTTGCCTAAAAAAGGCACTATGGGGGTGGCAAGAGCCTTTTCCAATATCCGGAAGCCCAGGGGTGACAGGTGCAAGCCGTCCCTTGCGAAGCAGCATGGCTTGTCCAGCATGTCATCCCAGGCAGACAGACATTGGATCCCCTTTGAATGACACCAGAATTTAAGCCAATTATTAAAGCTGATCATCTTATCACTGTATTGTGGCATCATTCTAGGTGAAGGTAGGATACTGCTCAAGGTCAGAGTCATACCTGCCTGGGCTACATAATCAGAGAGCTCCTCAATGTCGTTTTTCATGTAGTCCAAGGAGGTACATCTCAGGTCGTTGATACCAGCGTGGACAATGACTGAGTCGTACTTGTACCTGCTGTTGAGAGACGTGAGTGCTTCCGTTATGTGGCGGATTCTAGCGCCCGACAGGCAGCTTACTGTGACCTTCTCCTTACTCAGTCTGGTGAGCGGGACGTCAGTGTGCATGACTATGGAGTCACCAATGACGAGTGTGTCTGGAATTGTGTTTGGCCTTAAGGGCTGTGACTGTTTGACACTCTGACTGTGTGGTCTATGTGTTGCATGTGTTGGGTCCTGAGGTGGTAGTTGTTTGGGTGTCTGCTTTGGTGGCCTCTGCTGTTTTGGTAGATTTTTGATCAGAGCCTCCGAGTATGTCTTTGTGTGATTATGTGTATGATTTGAAGTTGTGATGGTACTATGTGTGACTGGGTATGTAGTGTGTGTGGTTACCTTCTCCTCCTGTCTGGTCTTGCCAGTCCTATGTTGAGAGAGCTCAGCCTCCAGTTTGGCCGTATAGTTGCATCTCTCGCATGTATTTGTGTTTTGTGGGAGAAGGAGAGGATTGTCTGTGTACATGAGGCAATTGTAACATTGCCTCAATATTCCCAGGTTCACCAGTTGAGCAGGAGAGGACACTAGCAACTGATCCCTCGACATACTAGAAGTAATAGATAAAAAAAACTTACAAAAGACTCCGGGGGATGTGGGTTCTAGGCTGGTGGGGTACTATCTATAATAATAGTGCTTTATCAAGGTGCAAGTACTGTAGGAGCAAGTACTAGGCTTTAGTCTACTTGGGAATCAAGTAGAGATGAACTTTTTAGTTATAGGATACGCTAGTTAGATCAGTAGTACAGTTCGAGGAAGGTAGTTTTAAGGGAAAATTTGAAGAGTGGAATTTAGGTAGCCCAAATAGTTTAACCTTGTTAAACCGCCGCTGCTCTTGTGTGCAACAGTGTCAACTCCGCGCTAAAGCGTGCTAATGTGTGCTTTATAGCAGGGGGCTGGAAAAAACAGGAAATGACCCAAAATGGCCAACGAATTAATAGTTGCTGTCTCTAACCACTCCTCTGAAGACAAACAAGCAGCTCAGTACTCCCCACTCCCACTGGTGAGTAAAGAAACTACCTCTGGCCACACAAGAAAATGGAGGAAACAGGAACCAAATACAAAGCCCAGGGATCAGCAAAATCTGATCACTGGAACAACTAGCTAGGAAAGTTTAGGAAAGGAGAAGTATTTTTTTGATTTTTTTTTTATTTTTTTGCAAACAGACAGAAAAAATACAGTAAATGCTTTGGTATTCGACTAAATTGCTATCAAAGGCTGGTACACTTGAGTGTATTAGCCTGTTTGTTACTTTTAAGCAAAACTTTAGCCAACAAGTGCAATCAACAATTTAAGCACAGAAAAACAGGAAAATCAGGTAATAAAACAGAAATATAGGCACAAACAGTAGTCAAAAAGCTCAAAAGATCGAAAAATGCAAAATAAAATGTTTAAAAACTACTTATTATCAAGAAAGTTGCTTTTTCTGCTCTCTGCTGGCTTAGGAACTCTGCAGGGGACCACGAGGAGCTATGCCAAGTTCTCTAATGCCAGAAAAGCCCGCCAAAGCGTGCTTTATAGCAGGGGGCTGGAAAAACAGGAAATGACCCAAAATGGCCAACGAATTACTAGTTGCTGTCTCTAACCACTCCTCTGAGGACAAACAAGCAGCTCAGTACTCCCCACTCCCACTGGTGAGTAAAGAAACTACCTCTGGCCACACAAGAAAATGGAGGAAACAGGAACCAAATACAAAGCCCAGGGATCAGCAAAATCTGATCACTGGAACAACTAGCTAGGAAAGTTTAGGAAAGGAGAAGTATTTTTTTTTTTTTTAGTTTTTTTGCAAACAGACAGAAAAAATACAGTAAATGCTTTGGTATTCGACTAAATTGCTATCAAAGGCTGGCACACTTGAGTGTATTAGCCTGTTTGTTACTTTTAAGGAAAACTTTAGCCAACAAGTGCAATCAACAATTTAAGCACAGAAAAACAGGAAAAGCATGTAATAAAACAGTAATATAGGCACAAACAGTAGTCGAAAAGCTCAAAAGATCGAAAAATGCAAAATAAAATGTTTAAAAAATACTTATTATCAAGAAAGTTGCTTTTTCTGCTCTCTGCTGGCTTAGGAACTCTGCAGGGGACCATGAGGAGCTATGCCAAGTTCTCTAATGCCAGAAAAGCCCGCCAAAGCGTGCTTTATAGCAGGGGCTGGAAAAAACAGGAAATGACCAAAAATGGCCAACGAATTACTAGTTGCTGTCTCTAACCACTCCTCTGAGGACAAACAAGCAACTCAGTACTCCCCACTCCCACTGGTGAGTAAAGAAACTACCTCTGGCCACACAAGAAAATGGAGGAAACAGGAACCAAATACAAAGCCCAGGGATCAGCAAAATCTGATCACTGGAACAACTAGCTAGGAAAGTTTAGGAAAGAAGAAGTATTTTTTGTTTTTTTTAGTTTTTTTGCAAACAGACAGAAAAAATACAGTAAATGCTTTGGTATTCGACTAAATTGCTATCAAAGGCTGGTACACTTGAGTGTATTAGCCTGTTTGTTACTTTTAAGCAAAACTTTAGCCAACAAGTGCAATCAACAATTTAAGCACAGAAAAACAGGAAAATCAGGTAATAAAACAGTAATATAGGCACAAACAGTAGTCAAAAAGCTCAAAAGATCGAAAAATGCAAAATAAAATGTTTAAAAAATACTTATAATCAAGAAAGTTGCTTTTTCTGCTTTTTAGGAACTCTGCAGGGGACCACGAGGAGCTATGCCAAGTTCTCTAATGCCAGAAAAGCCCGCCAAAGCGTGCTTTATAGCAGGGGGCTGGAAAAAACAGGAAATGACCCAAAATGGCCAATGAATTACTAGTTGCTGTCTCTAACCACTCCTCTGAGGACAAACAAGCAGTTCAGTACTCCCCACTCCCACTGGTGAGTAAAGAAACTACCTCTGGCCACACAAGAAAATGGAGGAAACAGGAACCAAATACAAAGCCCAGGGATCAGCAAAATCTGATCACTGGAATAACTAGCTAGGAAAGTTTAGGAAAGGAGAAGTATTTTTTTGTTTTTTTAGTTTTTTTGCAAACAGACAGAAAAAATACAGTAAATGCTTTGGTATTTGACTAAATTGCTATCAAAGGCTGGTACACTTGAGTGTATTAGCCTGTTTGTTACTTTTAAGCAAAACTTTAGGCAACAAGTGCAATCAACAATTTAAGCACAGAAAAACAGGAAAATCATTTAATAAAACAGTAATATAGGCACAAACAGTAGTCGAAAAGCTCAAAAGATCGAAAAATGCAAAATAAAATGTTTAAAAAATACTTATTATCAAGAAAGTTGCTTTTTCTGCTCTCTGCTGGCTTAGGAACTCTGCAGGGGACCACGAGGAGCTATGCCAAGTTCTCTCTTTGTTTAGTTGTCTTATTGGAATAGAATCTCTTGTTTCTTGATATCACCGATGACTACTTGTATATTGTAGATGCTTTTTGCTCTCATGTGACTGCTGTTTACATATATTCACGATGTAGTGACACAACTAATTAAAATATGCTTTCATGATGTTATGTCACATGCACTAGCAAGAGTGTATTTTTTTTCTCTTTTCTGCTGTATGATTTAGTGTGTTTTCTGTCATTAGGGCTGAATTTCTAATGTTTCATGGCTCAGTGTGTGTGAATGTATGATATCTACATTCCCATTATTTTTGCTCGTGGTCTGATAGTATCTAGTTCTGGGTTTCTGCTGATAGTGAAATGCATTGTCGGCATAATGCCCATCAGTTTAATGTACTGAGAACGTGTTCAAAATTGAACAGGATAAAAAGACTTTCATTGTCATGCTGCATGCATGTGTGCTTATGTACATATACATACTCTTACACACACACACACACACACACACACACACACACACACACACACACACACACACACACACACACACACCTCTTAAGTGTACCTAATATGTTGAATGTTCCTCTTTGATTGAAGCCTAAGAACTTTGTGTGTATGAATGTGTACGTATGTAGGCATATAATTATATGTGTGTGTGTGTGTGTGTGTGTGTGTGTGTGTGTGTGTGTGTGTGTGTGTGTGTGTGTGTGTGTGTGTGTATGTGTGTGTGTGTGTGTGTGTGTGTGTGTGTGCGCATGTATGTGCACGTGTGTGAGTGTGCGTATGTGTATAAAAATATATGCGCTTTGGGTTGCCATTGAAATTCTTTGGTCACCCATTGCATGCTCAGTGAAAGGAAGGAGTACATTGTAGAAGTTCAGGCTGTATCTGGAATATTACTGTTTTTTTTAGCCAGAGAGAGAGAAATGTGTGGTAGGTAAAAAGTATGCAAACTACAATTAGTAAAGAGCTGATTATCTGAATTGTTAGAAGACACATTTTGTGCAGCAGATAAGAGAGTGAAATGAGGGAATGTGATTTTGATATACTTCACTGACTGGTGTCATGGATGGTAGTTGCAAGGAAGACAGAAATAACTACTTCACAGAGGAAATGGTAGGGCCCTGCAGGGTAGTGCCTGAAGGGAGATGTAACTGTTGATTTACTTTGTCCATATATTTAGGATGTCTTGATAGGAACATAATTAAAGTTCATGAAGTAATTATTGCGTAAGTCTTTGACATTAGCCAAAACTGTTCTTCTCGGCATCTGCAGTGTAGCCAAAATTGTTGTCTTCTGTAGTTTACATGGGAATGCATGTATCGGTAGCATAATAAAGTAGCATAACTGGAACTGCCTGGTTATCTTTCTGCCACAGTGATCTGGGCTCTGTGTATGAATCCTGATATTTTAAGACTTTATGTCTCATGGTATGTAAGACACTATAATCGCTGGTGCAGCAGTTTCAGTGATCAACAATACTTTATTGTTTTTTACTGGGACTACTATAGTTTTTGGATTTGTTTTCTTTATTGCTTGTAATGGGTCATCCCATGTGATATAAACTTCAGCTCATGACTGTAATGCTTTATTGCTTATGTTTCCAATGCTTCTTGGCTACTTCTATATTGTAATGTTTACACAATGTCTAATGCAACAATCTTGCCATATCATTGTGCCTTTTGCTGTACAGCTATCAGCCATGAGTGTAATACACCCAGCCGTGAGATGTGTAACTGTTACCAGTTGTGTTTTGTATTTATCTGTTTCCCTCACTTTCTCAGTGGACTTTGTAAATTAACATATACTAAGCCTGCTAACATAGGCCACCATTATTAGACTTTTAATCTTTTGGTTTCAGTTCATCTCTTAGCCATTCCTGTGTCAAATATTATTCAGCATGAAGCTATTGTAGAACTATTCTCTCTTCTGGTACTTTTCTTTATATGCTTTAATTCTGTGATTTTTCTGATGTTTTGTTGCTATCTGATTTTTATTTATTTATTTTATTTATTTGTCTTTGTTTACTGGGAAAGTCAGACTGGGTAATATCCATTTTTAGTGAAGGCCCAGGGAGAAAAGCTCTGTTTGTTTACACTGCATTAAAAGTGTGCATGTGTGTATGTCTATGTTTCTGTCTGAGTGTGTGAGTGATTGCTTGTTGGACTTTACTCCCACACCATGTAGGTGGAGTGCTGGTTTCACAGAAGCCTTTCGATTGCTGATTATTTGGGGGCCAGGGGTCCTGCACTCCTGAGTGTGTCCTCCTTTTTATAAGATGCCTTGTAACTATGAACTTGTCAGTTTGTCAGTTATTCCCTATTGCAATATTACCAGTTTACTACATTTTTTTAATGTTAAATATGCAATTAATTCTGCAAGGGCAGCAGTCATTGAATTTGTACATGAAACACTGAAATGTAAAGTGTTTGCCACTAGCAACCTCTTCATTAGGTACATATCTCTTTAATGTGGAATTATTGGTATGACTTTTACTTCTGCATATATTGTGCTTATTGACTGATGTTGGTCAATTGTAATGACAGGTGTCTGATGTAACAGGGAGTGAATTCAAAGAAATAGATGTGGATGTGCAGTCAGAAGTACCTGCTGAGCAGGAGGGTAAATGAAATGTTCATTGCACATGTTGTTTAGTTTGCTTTTATTCGATCATTGTATCTAACTTGTAACAGCAGCTTATGCTGGGATTGCTTTTTGCATGCCCATTGATTGTATTATTTGAGATTGTCTTCTTCTGTATCTTATTGGTTGTTTAGCTGTTAACTCTGTCGCTGACCATATACTTGCAGCATCCCAAACTCTACCTGTTTTAACATCAGAAATAGACAATGGGAATTAAAATGTACAATATTTGCAAAGCCAAGCAGTGCATGGATTGCACCGATTAGAATCATACCTCTTGTCTGTTTTATTAAGACACATTTGGTGAAGCTAATCATTCTGACTAGATAGTCATTTGTAGTGGCTTCAGCTGTTATGGATCCCCGAAGTAGAAATACATAGTTATTAAAAAAAAGAAAGGCTAAGTACGAAAAATTAAAAGTAAAGAATTGATATCCTTCAGTGCTGTATGATCCTTTCAGACACCTACTGATGTGCTGAGCACTTCATACAGCTGTATTGTGCATTTTGACACTCATTCTGGCTTCTGACTGAGTTGGGTATAACTGACATTTATCCAATCTGAGTGGTGTTTTTGTTCCTGAACTAAGTGTCTGACAGAACTTAGCTAAATTCACATTTGAGAGGTACCTGTGTAATGGTCCTGCATATGTCATAAAGGTTGGATGTGAAGGTTTTTTCTAGCTTCTTTTCAACTGAATGAAAGAAAGTTTGGTTTTGTTGCCAAGTGTTATTGTATTATTGCACTGCAATGTGTTTGCTCATTGTTTTCATGTCTTATATTACATCAAGTCTTTGTCTACTTAAATGAATGAAGTCTGCCCATGCTATACTTTGGTTAAGAATAATTTATTATCTGTTAAAAATATGCACATACTGTCTTCAGGAAAACTGTTGATAAATGCATCTGTAGATGTATTGGAATGATAGATAACAGGAGCAGTTCTGATAAATGTATCCAAACGTTCTGCCACATATATTTTGATTCAGTCTTTCTTTCTACTGAATAATATTTGAGTGGTATGAGAGGCTTAGTTAAATATATTTTATTGCTGATTTTTGTCATTGCTCAACCAGATATTTTGGACAATATCTCTGCCTTTTTTACTTCTGTGTCTTATTGTAACCAGGGAGATGGTTAGGTGAGATAACATGAATTACTCCTTTTTGGGGTAATTCTTACACTGATCAACCAGATAAGTTAGACATTTCTGATTGTAATTCTCTTTCTGATTCTACTCAGTAGTTGCCTGAGTGAGATAAAAGATATTACTTGCAGACTTCTTCCAGCATAGAGCTACCATATATTTTAGGTAATATTCCTGGCTTTGTCAGTCCTGTGTAGAATTTAGGTCGGAGGAAGGGCTCAGTAATATATGTGTTATACTATTTTTACTGAATTACTCTGGTCTTCTAACAGATGATAATGAGTCTGTGTTACATAATACTTGCACAAGGTAATATAATGAATGCCTACTCAACAGGTTATGTGCAGCAATTATCACCTGTGTCTGAGCATGCATAACGTTGCAGTAATGAAATGCAGGTCATTATCACATTAACAATAAGTGCAGTTACAATATAGCACTGAGTCATTAGCACTTTTTCAGGTCAAACTCTCAGCAGCTGTCACTGTTATTCAAATAACTAGAAGTTGTTATCACATTGATGTGCTTTTTCTGTGGCTCTCCTTTTACCCTCCCTCACCTCTGGTGCAGTACAGGTATTGGACATATCAGATGCCCTCGACTGCCACTGAATTCCCATGACTGTCCTGGATTCATTAGTGGAGTGGTGGTCCTTACCCTGATTTTTCTGTTTGCATGTGCCCTTTCTGTACCCCCCCCCCGTGTCAGTTTCCATTCATGCAGTATTTTGACTATGGCAATAGTGTATCTGACATACTGGCAACATGCACCTAGTGACAAAAGATGGAAAACAACCATGACCAAGTAGAAGAAGTATAGTAAGTGAAAGTCTGTATGCTGTACACATGTACAGATATCACAGTTTTTTAGGACTTAGGCTATGGAAATTATGATTTTTTTTTCATATTTTGGTAAATAACTTTGCTAGGGAAGTTGTCAACGTGCCAAGTAATACCTCATTTTGAAGGGTGTGTGGCCAATATCAGTACTTACAACATGGTAAAAGAACTGCGCCCATGGACTGTACTCATGTACAAATATCACATTTTTTTAGGACTTACTTTATGGAAATTATGATTTATTTTTCATATTTTGGTAAATAATTTTGCTAGGGAGCATGTCATTGTGCTAAGTAATACCTAATTTTGAAGACAGTGTTAGCCCTTAAAACATGGTAAAAGAACTGTGCCCATGGGCTGTACACATGTACAGATATCACAGTTTGTTTAGGAATTAGGTTATGAAAGTTATGATATTTTTCATATTTTGGTAAATAACTTTGCTAAGAAAGTTGTCAGTGTGCTAATTAATACCTCATTTTGAAGACAGTATAAATATGTACAACATGGTAAAAGAACTGTGTCTGTATGCTGTACACATGTACAGATATCACAGTTTGTTTAGGACTTAGGTTATGGAAAATATGATTTTTTTTTCATATTTTGGTAAATAAATGTGCTAGGGAAGATGACAACATGCTAAGCAAGACCTCAATTTGAAAACAGTATTACTCCTTACAGCATGATAAAATAACTGTGTGTGTATGCTGTACACATGTACAAATTTCACAGTTTTTTAAGACTAAGGTTATGAAAATTATGATTTTTTTCCCCTTAGTCCTTAGTAATGAGGTGTGCCACATAGAAGGATTTCCTGACTGTTGTGGCAATGTGGTTATTGAAGGTGAGACCACTGACCACCTGTGTCCCTAAGTCTCTTATCACACTTTCGGTGTTTAGTGTACTGCCTCCTAAGTGGTAATTCACGTGTACATTTTTTTTCCCACAGGGGATAACTATACATTTCTTGGCATTGAGCTTGAGCCCATGGCTCTGGCAACAAGCATCTATTTCTGTAAGACCCTTTTGTAGAGTATCCACATAATTTGGGGATTCAATAACGGCTCCAAGTTTGCTGTCATCTGTGAACTTTGTTAGCCAGAGTCCCTTAGTGTTGGCCTGTACTTCAGAGAAGTAGATGCCAAACAAGAGAGGTCCCAGGACTGAACCCTGAGGTACTCCACTTGTCACTTGTCTGGAGCTGGATTTGGAGTCAGCTACGTTTACAGTGTGGGTTCTGTCAGTAAGCCAGTTGGCAACCCCATCGAGTGATGTAGGGATCAATGCCCAGCTTGGTAAGTTTATCTATGATTCCAGAGTGGGGGATGGTGTCAAAGGCCTTGGTGAGGTCCAGATAGGCTGTTTGGACTGCCTTACCCTCATCCACGGCTCTGGAGACTGATTTGAAGAAGTCAATCAGGTTTAGGAGACAAGACTGGCACTTCACAAACCCAAACTGGGTGGGGTCCAGTGTTTTAAGATTAATGTCTTTTTTATAAGTTCCATGATATGGCAATGTATTACATAGCCTGGGTTTGAAAATGCATGTTTCATTTAATCTGTATTCTGTGTCTCACACCCATTAGATGTCAACCAAAATGATACCTGTTTACCAGTGCCATGATGTCCTGCTTCCACCGTAAATGGGCACCACTGCCACCTGTACCAAACCTAGCTGGCTCCTCTGCTCCCTGTCTGTTGTTTGAAGAAATACAGTACACTCTGCTGGGATAGTTCCCTGCCACTGAAGCTGTTTCCTTACTACCATGTTAAAAAACATGGTACACACTACAAATATCTGTCTTCAAGTCTCAGGTGAATATAGCAGCACCCCAACAGATTTATGTAGGCAGTGGAAGCAGCCCTTAAGTATAACCAACTTTCCACTTCACAATGTTTTATGTCTGTGCTGAGTGCACAGTGCTATATGCCATCGGTGCCATGGTCTTAACATTGTAAATGAGAGTCATCATTCATGATTCTAATGCATAATCATCATCCCCTGGAACACTTAGTGGTGATACCATTATCTGTGGCATACAGGATGGTTGCATGAAAACTGCATAAAGTTGTCTCTGTATCCATGTGGAGAGTGACTCCCTCATGAATCACTGGTTGCAGGTGACACACTTGCCAGATATGATAATCATGAGAATGGCCTATGTAATTTATGGAATTATTATATATGATATTCTGAGCATTGCACATCACTTGGCAGTTGTTGATGAGGGACCCCTTCATTTGATGTGACTGGCTCTCTGTGGATAAAACTTGAACTTGATAGCAATATGTTTCTGAAGTCAATGCTCCCAGGGCCTCATGGAAATGGGCAATGTTGTAGAACATATGCCCCCTGTAGGTTACTGATAGGCACCTGTAGATAAGACGTTTAAAGCTACACATGCTTTAATGTCCAATGAGATGAGCTGTCTGTGCTCCCCCTTTAATTTGACATGTGGACAATACAATTCAACCAACTCCCTTGTATAATATCTCTATCCAAACATAAGCAGTTCACGGTCTGTCAGTCAACTAAATAGTGGTATATTAGGTGTATTGGTATAGAGAGAGTGGTAGCATGACACATCAGGGACACTGGCACCCAGAGTACCCTCTGGTATGTGTTGTTCTACTGTAGCTGCTGCTATTACATACAGTCTAGCTTCCTGTACCTAGGCAACTCTTGCTACTCAGAAGTGGAGAACTCCACAGTGTTGCATAACTGCTGTATATACTGGGGTATCACTCTATCACCATTGACATCATCATTTGTATATCAGCTGTCCCTCATTTTCATCAGGAGACTCATTCCTATATCAGTATGAAGTAATTTGCATACCTTTATTACGGTGCTATTTTTCACCTAGTAAAACCCCAATGCTTGTGATTCTGAATGGCAAGCCACATATGTCACCACATTTGATTGTCTTGCATAATGCAATGTCCATGAATATTGACCAAATATGGCTTCTGTTGTGCTGGTTTATGCAGATTGTGCTGTTGTGGGGGGGGGGGGGTTGCTCTATGTGTGTGTGTACTTTGTGTGTACATTGTGTAAACTTACATTTTTTACACTCTGATGAAAGGGAAAAAATATGTGATCCATTTTTTATTTCATTTGGAATTTTTAAATGAAATAATATGTAGGATTTGGTTTAGGAGGCTGTTTTTAGGTACAGTAGGATATTCTAAAGGATAGCAGTGCCTCGTTTTGTGGATGCGTGTATATGGGTAATTTTTTTATATTATGGCAGGGAAATGAGGTGAATACTTAATTTTTAATTAGTTTTAAAATTACTAAATGGAATATTTTTCTTTACATAAGTTGTTTAGGTAGACTATGCTTGGCCTTGTGAAATATCTGTGTTCTGTTATTTGACCTCTGTATTGACTGAATTTTTACTTTCCATTTTAGTAAGTAGCATAAGTTTGTTATATTCACATTTAATCAAAAGAATTGTAATAGCATTGTTGATGCATCAGTGGTGTGGATAAACATTTATTTACGCAGCGTACCAGATACATCATGATTTTATCACACACACACACACACATATATATGTATAAATATACATATATATATATATATATATATATATATATATATATATATATATATA
>NC_056730.1:788937281-789022281 GCF_019279795.1 Protopterus annectens
TCAGATAGGATGAGGTGACTTGAGGCTAGCCTACAGGCCAGTCTCTGACCCTGCCCTGAGGGGAATACTGCACCTTCACAAATCAGCTATGACTGATGACATCAGCAGAGTCTGGTGAGAGGAAGATGGTAATAGCAGTGTCAAACATGCTGGTGTAAAATACTGTCTCTAATGTCTAGTAAGTGCTAAACACACACACACACACACACACACACACACACACACACACACACACACACACACACACACACACACACACACACACACACACACACACACACACACACACTCACACACGTTAACTGCAGTGTGAACAGAACCTTTATCTATCTAAGTATATAGACTACAGAACTATACCTCTAAGGCAAGTACCACAGCTCAAGTCTGACTTATGAATGATGGCATCAGCAATGTCTAGTCAGGAGAAAATGTTAATAGCATTGTCCCACATGCTGGTGTAAATTGCTCTTTTTAATGTCAAGCAAGTGCACATAATCACACACACACACACACACACACACACACACACACACACACACACACACACACACACACACACACACACACACACACACACACACACACACACACACACACACCCTAGTTGACTTCAGTAAGAACAGAACCCATACCTATCAAAGTACACAGACTACATATCTCTATATTTAAGGCAAGCACCACGGCTTAAATCTGACTTGGAGAGTGTCAGACAATACTTCATAGGTGGTGACATCAGCAGTGTCTGGTGAGGAGAAAATGGTAATAGCAGTGTCACACATCTTGGTGTAAAATGCTCTCTCTCTAATGCCAAGCAAGTGCACACACACACATACACACACAAACATATATACACACACACAAACATATACACACACACACACACACACACACACACACACACACACACACACACACACACACACACACACACACACACACACACACACACCAGTTGACTGAAGGGAGATCAGAATCCCTACCTATCTATGTACACAGACTACAGAAGTCTGTATTTTATGCAAGCAAGATGGCACTAGTCTGACTTTTTCAAGGTTGCAGGCCAACTTATAGTAGATAGCATCAACACTGGATGTTAGAGAGAAGATGTTTGGGAGGCCTACATGAAATGGATTTGTAAGCATGTGCAAATGTCAAAATGTTGGCAATTCATTGGGTAGGAGCAGTAAATGTAGGATACATATTTATGCACCTCTGACTACATAGACAAACACAACTCTCAGCTGACGTCATTGAAAACTGAACCCCTACCTGTCTAAGTACACAGACTACAGAACTCAGTACTTTACACAAGTCCCATATCACAAGTCTGACTTTTATAAGGCTGCAGGACAAGTTATAGTGAATAACATCAGAGCTGAATGTTGAAGAGAAGATGTTGAAAGGCCTGCATTAAATGGATAGCTAGTCATGATCAACTGTCAAGATATTAAAGCTCTGCATGTTACCGGATTGATGAGTGTGCAATGTGTAGTATTTGGTGGTTGTGTTACAATGTGCAGGTATACTTTCAAAGACAGCTTTACAAACTATATGCAAACAGATGTCCACATTACTACAAATATTGAAAAATCTGAATGTGTATTGTCATTCTAAAGATGTGCATGGTATATAAGACAACATTTGTTATTAATTTATGTAGTATAGTTGATATATTTGTGAACAAGGACTGAGAGATCAAGGTTGCAGTGCAGTAAAGGAGGTAACAGAAGGCTGTATTGTAAATATTTGACATTTTCTTAGATAGGGCCTTTATTTTTTATGTTTCCACATGTAGTTTCATGTCAGGAATACTAACTGGACAGTAAACAAAAGTAATGCATGCTATTGTCCACTTTGCACACCACCGAGCAGTGGGTTTGCTCGATGCTGGGCAAAGCGTTTGCACTTGCCAGATACACATTTATACTGCTTTCCCTGTTTGCTCGTGGTTAAGCAGAGAGAAAATGCGAGCATCAATGCTAAAAATTCTAAGAATTCTCAATATTGAAGTATGAAACACACCTGCTGCTTACCTAACTCTGTGGCAGCTGGTGTAAATACATTGATGCATTTCTTTTTGAGCCCAGATGATATAGGGTCTGAATCCAGGTGTATTTAATACTTTTAAATAGGTATTGATAAAGCAATGGAATTTTAATTTACTCTAACTTCACCATGTGTTACTGTATTTTGATGTAGCTCAGCATGTTTAAGCGGCATTGCATGGATGTAACCACACCACAGAAGAGCCTTTCACTGTCACTTGGCATTGGTGTGTGATGCCAAACTCCCTGCAAACATAGAGGCCAAGAAGTGAAAGGCTCTACTGATTTTCTTGGTACTTATGTGTGTTGTGTGTGACTCTATCTTTTGACCAGAATCTAAGTGATAAAATGGGGTAGATAGGAAAGTGGTGAAATAGGGGGAAAGCAGGGTGGAGAACAAAGGAAAGCAATATAGGAATGCAGGAGGTAGGTAGGAAAGAACCATAACAATCCATTTCTTTGGCTGAATTTGGACTGTCACCTCCACAAAGAGGGGTGACAACAATGCAATCATTTTGTATAGCCAATTGGACCAAATCAAGTGAGCCAAGAAGATGCATGTGTGAAATGAAGTACTATATATGGGACATTTTTTTTTTGTGGGACAGGTGCCCTTTTTTAACTTCATTAAGAGACGAATGCTTGGTAAGGGACATTGATATTTCTGGGTTAGGTAAGTTGGGTAGGAGAAGAAGCAAAAGCAAACAAACAAGACAAACAAGACAAGATACAGGGATGGTGAGGGACACAAAATGTTTGGGGACATCATTATTGGGGTGAGGTAGGGTACAATGCAAGCCTATGCCTGTCAAACATGGGGACAGTGAGAATCAAGTCCTCACCTGCAGAACTGTCATCACCATCACCTTACTCCACTGGCTACTAGACTGCGTGACATCTTCTCCTCTTATGGACCATGAAGGAGAGCAGCCTCTCCATCTGGCATAGGTGCACACCAATGGTGCAATCCCCAAACCTATGTACCAAACCTGGCATTTCCTGGTGGGTGATGAAATCCCCACCTCCACCAGTACTCCCGGAGGGTACCACAGCACCAGCTGTTGGGGTAGTGCTACCTGATGGTGCAGATAGAGTAGGGGCAGCAGAGGCAGTACTGCCAGGTTGGGTCCCAGATATTCTAAGCATTGGTGCCAGAGCCAGTAAAATGGGGGCAGGCTGTGTCAATGAGCTTGAGCTACCAAACTATGCTTTAAAGCATTTAGTAATTTGTTACAGATGGATGATATTGAGGCATTTTGATGACACATAATAGAAAATAAAAAAGAGATAAGGGTTGGGGTGAGAGAAAAAAAGAGATAAAATTAGTGACATCATATGTGACATACAATGCATTATCACAATAATACAATTATTTTATCTGATGTTTTACATTTAAGCTTACTTCTTAACAATTACAAACTATAACTATGGACTGCTCAGAGTAATCCTTGCAATGTGCATATATTGCACATATGCTTGGTCCAGTTATACAAATTACAGTTAACAGCAGGGCATAGATTTTAATTTGTATAATATTATTAAAGAATTTCAGTATTGTATAGCGGTTACTCAAGGTATTGAACCCACAACTTCTGATTGCAGTCTTAGACTTGACTCCTAAAGTTGGTTTGTGCTACAGACTCATGCATGTATACTTGCTTTTACAGTTATGATATGCATGCTTACTTTCCTACTCCTGTATAGAAAACAAAAACATTTTTCTGTTAGATGATTTAACTTTGCTGTCATGCATTGGAGGCATACATTTCATGACTTGTCACATTCATTTGGCTTTATATACTGCTAAAATTATTTTTTACGATGTAGTATTCAAACTTATGCATGAGGGATAAAACATTTTCTTCCACAGCAGTGATGATTTTTCATTATTGACATAGAAGACGTGCTTCTCAGATATAGTCATGAATCCTTTATAAATACAGATGACAGATTGAGGTGTTAATGTATGTGTGTGACCTGATAAGGTCTTTGTATATACATTAATTTGTGTATGTGTCTTATTTAAGTCTAAAGCCCATTCAAGTCCAGATAGCAGAAATATATTTACAGCAACATAGTAGACAGTATACCTTCAGTCATACAGCTGAACCTTCAAAACACAGTAAGGGTGTCTTATCCCTCATACATATAATTCATATCAGTTCCACTATTTGTAATTATGTATAAAGTGTTATCAGTGATATTTCACAAAATATGAAATGGAACAACAATAAAAATGTCTGGAATGTCCTGTATTAGAACCCAGGATCAAGTGTATGGCACTCTTACAATTACACATATTGCCACAGGAATATTTAAGTAACACTTGGATATTTTCCTGCTCATTGCTATAAGCTAAACTGTCATAACAGTAAAAATATGTTGTAGTTCCTGAATTAGGACCCAGGACCATCTTTATTACAGCCCTACACTTACACCTGCTGCCACAGAAATAGTTGAATAACATTTGGACAATTCTGTATTCATTCTTAACTTCTGTGTGTTAACCACTGTGTAGTACTACTTACCATGTTTGTGCAGTACCCAACATGTATCTGTTTTGAAATTGTTGAATGTCTGCTTCCTGTCTGCAGGTGTTGGGGAACCTTGCTTACTACCATGCAGTGTTGCTTTTTGGTGTTGCATGATGCAAAGCAAAAATGGCAACAAATCTATCATTTTTGGTCTTTACACTGTCTACACCCTGTCTGCAGGTGTTCTGTCTGCTTCCTGTGTGAGTCACTGGTCCTGGTTTGTTCACTGCCAAGTGTCGAGCAAACAAGATAAGCTGAACATGACATTCATTGTGTTTCTTTGTTTTCTCTGTTTGCACTAAGTCATGCAACTTGCAAACACTGGCATTTAAAAAACAAGGGAAAATTATTAGAAAGGAAGAAAAGAAATCTCTTAAGCCCACAACAGTACAAAAAATTATGGTGGTACACACACAATATTTCCACAGAAGTCTGGATATGAACTCTCACTCCAATGAACATTCAAAACACAGTAAGGGTGTCTTTGCCCTCTTTGCCACAGAAACAGCTTTGCAGCAGAGAATCAAAATCATTGTACATACAACCAAATGCAATATCATCCACACTACTAATAAAACACATGACAGTTGTTTGTACATGTATTCTTTTTAGGTGTAGTGCACCGAGTGATCACAAAAACATTTATGACTATTGCTTGCATAAATGCAGTTCTGTCTTATGTCTCTGTGTGTATTACTCCTTTTTGTCTTATATGACCAGTAATCTGAGACATGCAGTACATAAGGCATTATGTATTATTGTCCTTAAAATGTATGAGGATATTAAATGGAAATAATATACAGTTGTCAAGAAATGAAGGGGAGGTTGGATGCTACTGAACAGAAAATGTGAAATGTGTGCTGCTTACTTACATTTAGAACCTTGTTACAATTACTTCTACACTTTGTACTTCTAACCTGGCTGACACCCACTGGAGGTAAAAGAGTCTGAATTTCTGCTGTGTTTTCCTTCTACTACTAGTAATCATTCATAGTTGCACTATATTAGCAACAAACACTGAAGGAACGCCTACACTATGTTTATATTTGCAACACGGAACCTAGTATTTGGGATTCAGCATTTCTAATGAGTTCACACCTCATTTTCATCTTCGCCGTGGTCACAGCCCTGAATCTACAATATAAAAAGAGAACTGTGTAGCTAGGGAACCTGAAGTTGAGGAGAGTTGTTTATGTGAATAACACAGAAGAACATATTACTTTGGGATTTATCTGCACAAAAGACTACTGATCTTGATAAGGTAGGCTTGCATTTTTCAGGTATATACTATATGTGATGAAATGTCATTAAAAAATCTGTTTATTAGATAGATAAATATATAGATAGATAGATATGCATTAACAAATGCTACTTTTATTTCTATGCATTTCTTAGACATGTACTGATGGCATAGATATGTTTTCAGGGCATTTTACTTTCTTAGATGACAGCCTTATTAACTATCATCAAAAGTGCTAATGTTACAACTGTTTTTCTGTTTACACTCTTCTACTATATTTCCAAGAAATGTAAATGTCCTATATTGTCAATGACACAGGGGTGTTAGCCTTCTAGGATGGTCCATATGCACCTTAGGGGAGTGCTGCCCACAGGTAGACATGACTGGCAATTGCATAAAAGTGAATGCTCTGTGATAAATGAGTACACATGTTTCAGAGACAGTTTATTTGATAGCACTTTTAGCAGTTCATTAGCAAAATGTGACATTTGCATGTTGTTTTGGAGGTGGGGGAGCCAAGTTCCATTTCTGTGTAGGCAAAAACTAAATTTTCTATTGATACTTTCCTTGTTTTGGATCCAACCTTGTTTTGAATGTGATTGTAATATGTTACAACCACATCATTCCTTTTTCATATTTGAATATCTTGACTTTTTTTTTTTTGTTTCTCCAGTTGGTAATAGTGAAATACTACATTTTATGTGTTGTATCTAAGCAAGACTTTTATTTATGTGATACTTATGTGTATTAGCCTTCTTTTGTGTCACCCAGGACTATGGCAACCAGGTGGCCCAATCCCCACAACCCCCCCCCTTCAGTGACCCTGAGAATAACGTCATTGTGAAAGCATTTAGGTGACATGGTGTCTTTCTGCTTAAGAGGGAACATGGGGATATGTCTGGCAGAATGAAAATTTGGCTGCAGATAGTGGCTGATGTGACCACTGTAGGTGGCCAGTGCAGGACATAAGACCAGGTGCACCATAGGTCTGCTGTCATGATTTCATTAGCCCAAAGGAGAGCAGGTGCAGTGTACCATGCATGGATGTCTACCAGGGTGCCTGCTACAGAGCCACCAGTGACCCAAAATGAAGAGTTCCTGTCCACTGTCAGGGATCCAGATAGATCACTGGAAGGTGCACAACAGCATGTCATTGATGTTGGTGCTGCTGTTTCAGGAAAAACAAGTATGCCCCAGTAGGAGCTTCTATACAATATTACCTATCTCAATTGTTAAATGCATCTTGTATAGTAAAATATTGACAACAACACTTAAGTTCTGTTTCACTTCATTTTTTTGTGGGCGTAGTTGTAGCTTGATACAGTTAATAACACATTCTGGTTGATTACACATGGGGTTGGGGTGGACGTGTCATCCAAGTTCTTGTTAAACGTTTGGATAATGGACATATGAAGAGCTAAAAGTTTTAACCCTCCCCCCCATGTAACTGTTCATTGTGATGTTGGAGCCCTTACATTTTGCTTAACTTATTCCAGGATCATCCACGATAGGGAGCTTACAATCATATCTACATGGTAATCCAAACATTGTATGTCAGTACTCATTAGCAGTTCAAAGAAATATTTATTTGGTAATGTGTGTGTCAGGACTGTTGTGTGTATTACTGTACTCTCTGTAATAGTGGCACCACTGTTACTTTGTTAGCATATATTGGAATATAGTAATGTAGGTATTCATTTATTTCCTGTGTTCGTTGTTTATTTTCACAGGTGATCCTGACAGTGCAAGTGTGGGACTCCTACCACCTGATGTCAGAGTATCAGCAGACTCTGATGATGATGGTGACTAAAAAGAGGCACAGTCAGGGGGTGCAGAGGTTGAATTTGACACTGAGGTTGACATTCAGCCATCCCCTGTAATTTTACTGGATGCAGCCAATAGGTCTATGCCAACCCAGTCTAGTGAGCCCTCATGTATTGGACAGGTGGAGGGTGATACACTCAGTCAAGGTATTGTGATTACTGATTCTTCAGTGCCTGGTGACTCTGGTCATAGCCAAACTGTGGGTGAGGTGCCATGCAGGAGGGTTGTTAGGGGTGGTCAGAAGAGGCCTGCTGTCCATCCTCCACCTGATCTAGGTGTGTCTTCCCGTGCCACTCAATGTATGTTTAGGGCCATCATGGAGGTGCAAGCACATTCCAATAGGTCCTCCTGAGAAATGGTAAGGGATGTAGATGTGGCACAGGCTGACATGCATGACTGTCTCCACAGTGTTGACAATTCAATGGGTAGGATGAATGACACATTGGAATAGACAGTGTCTGTGACAGAGAATCTGCTGGGTGGGTGACGGTATCCACATGGGAATAGGTCAGTCACATTATCTGATGTTAGCCAACGTGGCCATGCCCGATCATTCCCCCATAGTGGGACTACTTCCACTGCTCCTTCAGTGGTTGAGGTGTTGACACCCAGAACTGGCAGGCCATGGGATCATGGTCCTGAGTGTCCTCATGAGAAGAGCTCATCCAGCAGACAGCAGTCATGTTCAGGCAGCAGCAGTGCATCTGAACATGGGCATGGATGTGCCAGTGCAATTCCTGGCAGAGCCAGTTCTCGTGGTCATGTACGACAATGATGAGCTGCCGCCTCTACCAGGCATGGCTCACACCTGTATGACATACCAAGATGTAGAGCTAGCACAGAGCTTGGCTGTGTTTTTGCAGACACTAATGCATCACTTTCACTTGGAGGGCCCATAAAGGCACATACACAACACACACCAACTGTTACATGGTTCAGCCATGAGGCTTAAAGCTCATTCTGTCTCAGTGGCCATTTGTCACTTTATACAAATGTCTGTCTGTTTCTCTTTCTTAGTCACATGCACTCACTTACCTTTTGTGTCAGCCTCGGCTTCCTGACCCCCCCCCCTCCATACACACAACACCCTGTGTAAGTGATGATAAATGTGCCATATCCTTGTTTCCTATCTTTTGGATTCTGGGATACATAAGCTTTGTCTCTGATGCTCAGAGTGCATAGCTGACTAAGTGCTTGGTATATCTGCATTTGTGATGTTGTTTTGCTAACTGTACTTTTGACATATTTTTGTCTTAGAAAGTTAGAAAGCTGATAGAATCAAAACATTATTGCACCATTATTTTTAAAAATCTTATGAGGTTATGAAGTTTGAAACTGAAATGTGTCCCAATATTTTCTAACTTCTCTCTTTAATGATTTTCTGGTACAAAATTATGTGGCCAAACTAAGGACATTTAGTGACCATCAGTACTTTTGCATGTGTGAATCTTTGATGTATGAGGCCTATTACTTGATAGAGGACACATGGATTCACATAAGTCTCTGCTGTCACATGTTAAAGTAATTCCTGTACAAATCACTCACCTTTTACATTGCCAAGTAACAACATGTAAGGATATATCATTAATTTGTATTATTAATGAATTTTGTTTTGACACTCCGGGTTCAACACTTACCTTGTAAATCCAGCAATTGCTTTAGTTTTTGTTCAGTGCTGAGTCTGTCTGATGCTAGGAGCACCCAGCCTTTACATGGGTAGATAAAGGTTGTAAGCTTTGCCTGGCATCAATGTTACTATATGTACATGCATAGGATGAAGGTATTAGCCCCTTAGGGGGTGAGTGAGTTTGCTATGCATTGCCTGTTAGCCAATGTGAGGGCATATTGAGCAGACCTATGTCTTCCTACACACACAGCAGTTGCTGGGTTTCCTGTCTGACTCCTTACATGTGTGTGGCTGTGGTGACCTTGTCATTGGTGGTGGGATGTGTGGTGCTTCCCCTTGTTGATCCTGCTAAAGCTTTTTTCTCAGGCTGATGTTGTAAAGCATGGCACAGACAGTACATGTATGTAGATTGTACTGCAGGACTTCCCAAGATGTAGTTAGGCAGTGGAACCAGCCCAAACACAGGGTCTATGATATTTCTGGCATGAGCATGTGCCTCATTATGGCATTCTTCAGCAGGTGTGTATACATTTCTGATAGGTGTCATCAGTCGTTTTTCCAGTGCACAACCTGCATCTCCAAGTAAATGACCCTGTGGGATATTACCACTAGTGAACTTCTGATACAGTTGGGAAGTGTGCCAGATATGCGGTTCATGGTAATTGCATGGGTTGCTAGCACATGCATTCAAGATGATTCCCTTAGTATTACATGACTTGGCAGTTAATGGAGTGGAAGCCCTTTCTATTTATGTAGACCCTTCATTTTTCCCCAGCTGGTACCTGTCGGAGCATTGCATTCAGCAATTTATGGAGGATCCTGGATGCAGATGTCTGTGATACCCTCAGCATTTATCCTGTTGGTCTCTGAAAGGTTCCTGTAGCTAAAATTCTTAGTGTTACATGTACCTTTGTCTCATCTGTACTGGTCCACCTCAGTTTGCCCCAGGGCTGAGATGAAGATGACAGAGGTTGCAGAATACCTATAGTGTGTCTATATCTACCCTGTAGTGTTCTACAATTTCCACCTCATGCAGATGTGATAACTTAACAAGGGTCTGAAAATTATTCACCTTCTTGGCCGTGGTCTATTAGCAGCAGCAGCATAAACTTCAGCCTGTTGCACATAAGCATGAATTAAAGCAGCAGCAGCCTCCAACATTGTTTCTGTGTAGACTTCTTTCTGTGGCTGTATGCCAATAGGTTTTGGAATTCACAGGGGAAAATCAGTGCTGAGTCTAAACTGTTGCTTTATTGCTTGTTGTATAGCTCTTCCATCTTGGATTGGTTGATTAGCATACAGTTCAGCTGCTTATGCTGTAATTAGCATGTCACTGTGTTTACCATGGTTGCATGGCTCTATACACCATATAGAGCTGTTTACTGAATACAAAACTGTGCACTGCTATGTGTGCATCACTAGTAGACCATGTAGGGTATATGTGTGTGTCTATCTATCTAAATCTATATATCTATCTATATATATATATATATATATATATATATATATAGAGAGAGAGAGCGAGAGAGAGAGACACACACACACACACATGTGTGCTATATGTGTGTATATGTATATGTGTATGTGTTTATATCTATATATAATCTACTTTCATATGGCCGGGACCATATGATTGAACTTTTTAAAAGTTGGAACGGTCTGAATGGAGATCTCCATACAGTGCGGAATGGGAAGATTTACCTTTTCCGCAATGTAGTGCAATCTCGGAGTTGGTATATTTAAATAGTGGGGTGGTCAGGAAAGTGCAGCACCCCCACACGGGGGGTGCAAGGGGGTTGCCCCCCTTCTAGAAATGTTTAGTTTTTTTTTTGTTTGTTCAGCATGTTCAAACTTTTGAATCTTCGATCATATGGTCTCATCCATATGAAAGTCGAACATTTAAAAGTTCAATCATGTGAAGTAGACCCATATATTTATATATATATATATATATATATATATATATATATATATATATATATATATATATATATAAATGGGTCTGCTTTGAATTATTGTATTTACACTTTACCGTAATTTAAACCAACAAGACGGGTACTTTGAAACCGGACATCACCGAGCCTTCACTTTGCCGAAGTTTACATTAATGAAACCTCAGCTGCTACAGCTAAACAAAAATATGCATTATCTTGCATTTTTGCAGGGGAGGACAAGTTCCCCTGCACCCCCCCATGTGGGGGGGCTGCAACCACACCACCCCCTGCAAATTATATATATCAACTCTGAGTTTGCATTACATTGAGGAAAAGAGTATATTTTCTGATTCTCACTGTACCACGATCTCCATTCCGAAGCTCCAAGTGCTGTGAGACATGCGCAGCAGGTGTTTTGTTGATGTAAACCTTGGCAAACTGAAGGTTCCGGTTTTGAAGTACTCGTCTGTTTGGGTTAAATTCCAGTAAAGCGTATATTCGATAAATCAAAAGAGACCCTTTTAGATATATATATATATATATATATATATATATATATATATATATATATATATATACGCATATATAGTGTGTATGTGAGGAAAAAAAGATTATGTGTGTCTGAGTAAGGTACAGTGACTATGAATGTACATATATGCATGAATGTACATATATATATATCTATAGATAGATAAAGAGATAGCGTTGGAAAGACCGGCATGCATGCTGATCCTTTAATCACTACCTTTCATTGTTCCCTGTGGTATGAATGACTGAGCTAGCCTAGCTTTGTATATCCATTCCATTTCAGCATTCTTGTCCTATTGCTGTTTGTGCATTACTGCTTCATTCTCGTAGAGCATTAACACTTTGTAAAGCAGACATGACAGGATTATTTCATTGTTGGGTCTTACAATGTGCCAATTATTTCATTGTTGGGTCTTACAATGTGCCAATTTTAGCAATTCAGCATAAAATGAAAATTTAAGAAATATGCTTGGCATGGTAAAGGGGATAGTTAGATATTAAGATGAATGGACTGAAGTTTTGAAAAGAAGTAATACACCAAAAGCTTTCCCTTTTATGTGGGTGCATGTTATTCAGTGGGTGAAAGCTGGTTCAGAACTCTTCCTCCAGTTGCAGCAGTACTGGAATGGAGTAGCAGGAAATATTGTAGATGTGGAGAGAATCAGGCAGAAAACAAGCCTATGTTTTGGGAATGACATGCAGATATGTTTTGGGAATGTCATGCAGTTAATAACATAGAATTGTTGCATAGATGAACAGAGAAGAGTGTATGAGAAAAGATTTCCAATTTCTTCTGTTTTTCGGATTTTTGATATGTGTTTCTAATCGTGGTTCCATGGCATATCTGGCATCACCATTAAGATGCCCCTTGAAACACTATACTATAACCACTGATATAAGATATGTGTGCCTAATTAGGGAGCCATGTGTACTGTCTTGATGCCTGCATACAAACTATATATGATATATTTTACATATTTTATATATTGTAATGCATTTTTTTTTCTTCTGGCAATAATGACAAACCATTTACTATATATACTTCACTGAATTTGATGATTATAAATAAGCTCATGAGTTCATAGGTGTTTACTAGACTAATGACCATAAGGACATCCTTAAGCCTAGCCATGCATCCCAAATCTCTGACAAGTTCTTGTACCCTTAATAAGTGTAAGCCAGGGCTTGGCAGATGAAACATTTACAAGCAGAGGCCTGGGAGGTGAACCATTTACAGGCTCCTGTGTCCATTAGAGACATAGGTGCCAAACCAGGCACGACTTTCCTGTTCCCCATCCAATTGTCCAAGTTACACTTGAATTGGATTTGGGAGGAAATCTGCTTCACATGGATGTGGAGCTTGTTCTAGAGAAGGGGTAGTCTGTGTGATACATACCCATCTCACCAGCAGTTCCTATTTATATCTCAGGCAAGGTTTTTAGTGTTTAGAATAGGTAATTTTGGCACTGTTTGTTTTGCATATATGCAGGAGGTCCATCAAAGTGAGGATTAGATAATGTCTTATATGCCAGGTATAGATACCCCTCAACAGCCTGTAGGAAACAGAATACAGGGATAGGGCCTTGAGGTGGTCTGCATAGGACATGTTACTTGCACCCTGTATTCTTGTAGTGAGGAACCTCTGTAGATGTTCAAAATTGTTGGATATGCCTGGACAGGTACATACCAAAGGCTGCATTTTGCTCAATGATAGGTCTGATTAATGCTGAATACAGTGGAACAATGACTTCTTTGGATTAGATGCCATACCTTTGTTTATAGGTTGCACAACATAGAATGATTTCCTCAGTACTGTAGACAAATGATGGTCAAAGGCTAGATTACAGTCTATATGTATCCCCCAAGTCCCTGACTACTGGGGCTTAGGGGTGTATTTTTAATATGATAGTTATCAGTGATGGATGACTTCCCAAAGGATACTATTCTGCATTTCTTGGCATTTAGTTTTATTCCATGGCTCTGACACCTGTTATTTGTCATCTGTTGGGTTGTTTGTTTGTAATAACTTGTTGCAGTTAAACTCTTTTTTCTAGAGGCTCCTTTAGCTGTTTAAAACTTTAATTTAAAGGCTCACTGCTGCTTTTCAGGTGTGAGAAACATTTCTGCAGTTTGTTCTAAGTAGTGGGGATATTTGTAGCATTTCCATATTCAGGCTTGTATTTGGGCATAGTGTTTGTGGAGGCTGTGTGTCTGAGCACATATTCAGGGACATCTTGGTTTAGCCAAAGCCATCAGGCATTTCAGTGAGAGAGAGAGAGAATTGTTTGAGGTCATTGGCTGACTGAGGTCACCTGGACTACAGCTTAGACTAAGCACCTCATTGGTTCTTTTGAGATTTCTTTTTTAAAAACTGGCTCAGGTTTCAACTTTCTGTTACCTAAGAAGTTAATTTGTGAGTATTCTGCCATTTCACACTGGGCTTGATCGAAGGAAGGACATTGAGGAAACTCGGAGCTATAATATATAACATTAAGTATCCTGTTTTTTGTTTATTTTGTTTTTTATTTCTTTGTTATTTATAGCACTTTGTGTACTGTGTATTTTTCTAGCTAGTTTCACTGTGTGTGAGGTATTAAATGGAAATTGTCCACTTTTATTAAGCATATGTTGGGTTGTTTGTTTGTAATAACTTGTTGCAGTTAAACTCTTTTTTCTAGAGGCTCCTTTAGCTGTTTAAAACTTTCCTTTAAAGGCTCACTGCTGCTTTTCAGGTGTGAGAAACATTTCTGCAGTTTGTTTCTCACCCTCCCTCCCTGTTGGTATAGTGTTTTTATAGTTGGTGGCTTTGCAGTTGCCCGCCCCTAGTGTAAATTTGATCTGGGACCCTCCTCCCAGTCTAGTGTCATTACCTCATTCTACCCAGTACAGGGAGAGCATTTGAGAAGGCCAATCAGCTTAGTTTCTGCTACTCCTTTCTCTCTTTCCTTTCCCTCTTTCCATTAAAAAAAAATATATATATCTGCTTTTACTGTATTTGTGTTTCTTCCTACTTTATTTTGCTTTTGCATCATCTTAAAAGTACTCAATTGTATTTATTACTACTTGGTGTAACTCATTTTAAGCCTTTTAGTTTAAGCACTTGGGCTTCAGATCAGTTGTTTTACATTAAGAAGGTTTGTGGCCTGCACTGTGGTGGTAGGACAGGTAGCTTACATCCTTCTAAGTTGGGAACTGCTGACTGAGGGCTCAGTGTCTGTTATTCTAAAAGTGTATTAATTCTGGTTTAAGCACTTGGGCTTCAGGCCGGTTATTTTACATTAAGAAGGTTTGTGGTCTGCACTCTTGTAAGAGGAGAGGCTGGACTCTGCCCTTCTGAGCTGGGAATTTCTGGTTAAAGGCTTATAGTGCCTACATATTTAAACTGTTTCTTACTGAAATTGGTACACCTTGTTTGCTGTAGCATAGACAAGATCCAGGCCTGCTGAATCTAGCTTTGTTTGTATGCTTGTTGTTTGTTTGCTTATTTCCCTGAAATGCTAATTTCACCTAAAATGCATCTTTTCAGCGCTTCTGTGGATCCCTAGTGATATCTGCATTGCTTACTGTACTTATTTCCTTGTTCCACTTGAAAGAAAGTTACTGTTTGTCATTTTTGCATTTAAGTTACCTGTAACACATTGCATTTAAGTTACCTGCACTTGCTCACTAAGTCAGCACTAAAAAATTAAAAGCACTACACCCTCACAAACTCCCCTTGAGTACCTTGCTCCCCATTGGCCTTTTTTCAGTTATAAAGGAATTCCCAATACTATTCTAGCATGTCCAAAGGTCAGTTGTCAATCTCCTCTCCGGTCCAGCTGGTGAATCTGGGAATCTTGAGGCAATCCAAATGTTAAGGAATGGAGAAAACCAAACAGCGTAAATATTCAACAGTTTATTCCACAAACGATCCAAGTAAAAGGTTAGACCACATACAGCAAAGGGAAAGCCACAGCATGAACGCTATTCTTACAACTGCGTTTTCGTTTATGTCACAAAACTTCATCAGATGTCCTCTGTTAAACTAATTCATCCTCTATTTATAATCCTCTATCATATATTTAATAATAATAAAAATTATTAGAAATTTGGTATATTTAAAATATTTTGGTATGAATTTGGAGGGAAATGTTTTTAATTGATTAATGAACTGGTGTATAAATAGAGGATGAATTAGTTTAACAGAGGACATCTGATGAAGTTTTGTGACATAAACAAAAATGCAGTTGTAAGAATAGCGTTCATGCTGTGGCTTTCCCTTTGCAGTATGTGGTCTAACCTTTTACTTGGATCGTTTGTGGAATAAACTGTTGAATATTTACGCTGCTTGGTTTTCTCCATTCCTTAACATTTGGATTATTAGTTTTTTACACCTCGCTTTTTGTAATCTTGAGGCAATGTTACAACTGCTTCATGTACACAGACAACCCTCTCCTCCTCCAACAAATTCCAACACATGTGAGAGATGCAACCATATAGCCAAACTGGAGGCTAAGCTCTCTTAACTCAGTACTGGCGTAACCAGTCAGGAGGAGAAGGAAACCACACTCACTACAATTCCAGTCTCACATAGACCTACCACGACAGCCAACCAAACACATAAACACACAAAAACATACTCGGAGGCTCTAAATATAAATCTGCCTAAGCAGCAGAGACCTCCAAAACAGACACCCAAGCAACCGCTACCCCAAAACAAAACACATGCAACACATAGCTCACAAAGCCAGTGTGCCGAACAGTCACAGCCCTTAAGGCTAAACAACACACCTGATACACTTGTAATAGGTGACTCTATTGTCAGGCACACTGACGTCCTGCTCACCAGGCTGAACAAGGAGAAGGTCACGGTGAGCTGCCTGTCGGGTGCTAGGATCCGCCACATAACACAAGCACTCAGGTCACTCCAAGGCAAGTACAAATATGACTCAGTCATTGTCCATGCTGGTGTGAATGACCTGAGACGTACCTCCCTGGACTACATGAAAACAGATATAGAGGAGCTCTCTGAGAATGTAGCCCAGGCCGGTATGACCCTGACCTTGAGTAGAATCTTACCCTCACCAAGAATGATGCCACAATATGAAGACAAGATGACCAGTTTCAACAATTGGCTTAAGTATTGGTGTCATTCAAAGGGGATGCCAGCCTGGGATGACATGCTCGACAAGCCACGATGCTTTGCTAGGGGTGGCTTGCACCTATCACCCCTGGGCTTTCGGATATTGGCAAAGGCTCTTGCTACCCCCATAGTGCCTTTTTTAGGCAAAGCTCAAAAGACAAACCCACCTCCATAGGTATCACAAGGGATAAGAAACTAAGAGTAATGCTACTCAACGCCAGAAGTCTAAACCTCAAGATGCATGCACTCAAAACTCTCCTTAGCATGGAGAACATTGATATCTGTGCAGTAACAGAAACCTGGTTCAAGGCTCCCGAGAGCACCCCAGCACTACCATGTTATACCTCATACCATGCTTTTCGGCCCCAAAACTTGGACCGAACCACAAAAGGAGGGGGAGTATCAATATTCGTCAAAGATACCCACACCTCCAGGTTGGTGGCACAGCACAAAGCATCAGAGACTATCCATGTACAACTAACAGTGGGTAAAACTGCTTTCGAGTTTATAGCCTGCTACAGACCACCCTCCCAAACCCAGGAACCCCACTCGGCCTTCCTGAGAACACTGGAAAATATGAAGGTCTCTCCAAACACCATTATATTGGGCGACTTCAACTACCCAAACATAGAATGGGAGCATTACTCTAGCTCCAACACCCTAGCCCAAAGGTTCCTAGAATTTATAAACTCAAATGCTATGGAACAACTTGTTACCACTCCCACAAGAGGGGAAAACATACTGGACCTGATCATCACCAACATGGGGACTCTATGCTCCAGACCAGAAGTGTATCCCTCACTGGTAAGATCAGACCATAAACTAATCTCACTGGATATTCACATCCCGACCCCACCCCCTGCCCAGAAAACCACAGTGAAAAACTTCTCTAAAGCAAATTTCACAGTCCTCAAAACTGAGGTGGAATCCTTCAAAGCCCCGGGCCTGTGGAAAATACGTCCCAGACTGCAGAATCCTTCATAAACGCATTCTATGAACACCTTCAGGAATGCATGGATCTTGCAATCCCAAATAAAACCAAGACCCAATCCTCTAAAGGCAGACGTCCTGTCTGGTGGACCCCAGCCATAAACAAACTATACAATAGAAGGAGGAAGCTCTTACATGATGGAGCAAAATCCCAAAAAGGGAAGGTATCTTTGATCAGTATTAGCAAAAAACTACGGGCACTCATAAAATCGTCTAAGGCCAGCTTCGAGAGAAAAATTTCACAAGACAATAAGGATAATCACAAGGCTTTCTTTAGTTATGTTAGGAACCTGGGTGGGAATTCCCAGATATGCTCAGAATTAGTCCAAAATGACAAAAAATACACCGAACCCACAGACATTGCCAACATCCTAGCTGACAGGTTCAGCACAAACTCCCCCCCCCCACCAAATAGCAAATATCTATCCCATCAGAGTGCTGCCCCCCTGACATCTCAGATGCCCAGGTAAGAGCCGCCCTCTCCAAAGCAAAAAAACGCAGCATCAATGGGACAAGACAGTGTCCCAGGCTGCATCCTACATGAACTCCAAGAAGAGCTAATCCCAAACATAAAACTACTGTTCAATCTCAGCCTTACTACAGGATATGTACCCAAAGAGTGGCGTACAGCAACAGTGGTCCCTCTCCATAAAGGTGGTGCCTCAACAGATCCTGGAAACTATCGCCCCATAAGCCTGACTAGCTTGGTCTGCAAAGCTATGGAAAGGATCATCATGGACCTCATAAATAAAGATATTGGGGACCTACAGACACTGGATCCTACCCAGTTCAGCTTTGTTAAGGGCAGATCCTGCCTCTTAAACCTGGTCGATTTCTTTGAAACAGTCACTAAGGCCATTGACGAGGGAAAGATGGTCCACACAGCCTACCGAGACCTCGCAAAAGCCTTCGATACAATACCCCACTCGGGCATTATAGATAAGCTCACCATCTTAAATATAAACCCCTATGTCACTAGATGGGTTGCAAACTGGCTCAAGGACAGAACCCACATGGTTAGAATTGCTGGAGCCATGTCAGACTCCAAACCAGTTACAAGTGGCGTCCCACAAGGCTCAGTCCTGGGACCTCTCTTGTTCGGTATATATTTCTCAGAGGTACAGGCCAACATGGAAGGACTGTGGCTGACCAAGTTCACAGATGACTGCAAACTGGGCACCATAATCAACTCTCCAGCCAACACAAGCATCCTCCAAAAGGGCCTCATAGAAACAGACAACTGGTGCCAGAGCCATGGCCTCAAGCTAAATGCCAAAAAGTGTATAGTCATCCCCTTTGGCAAAAACAAAGTGCCCACAAATTACCACATAGGTGGTAATCCATTAAGTACAGAAGAAGTAATTAGGGGCCTGGGGACCCAAGTTGATAGCAATCTCTCATTTGACAACCACATGGCGAAAGTGGTTAGAAAAACATTTTATATAGCCCACCTAATCATGAAGGGATTCACATCTAGATCAGGGGAGGTCATCGTACCTATTTACTCATCCCTCATCAGGCCCATAATTGAGTACAATGCCCCTTTTGGCATGTACCTTACCAGACACCTGCAGCAACTGGAAAGACCTCAAAAGTACCTCACCAAGAGGATCAAAGGGCTCAAACAGATGCCATATGCTGCCCGGTTAAAGAAACTCCAGCTCTACTCAGTGGCATACTGCCTGCTCAGAGGCGATCTGTGCCTGACGTATAAAGCCATGTCCAACCCGGAATTAATGGACATGCTGCACCTCAGAAAATCCAAATCCCATCGAACTACTCGCTCGAGAGACTTGAACCTCAGCACTGAAATAAATAGGACATGCTGGAGGGACAGATTCATAACCCAGAGGCTCCCTTCACTCTGGAATAAAATCCCAGTCCAGGTTAGGCAGAGTCCCTCATTGACTCTCTTCAAGAGGAATCTTGATGAGTGGATGGGAGATCGTAGGTTTACCCCGGGTATCAGTTCTGTGTCACTGTTAGACAGAGGCACAGTATACTAACCTCGAAAAAGGGCATAGCAAAATTAATTTAAAATGGGTGGCAAAATCCAAACACACTCTGGCTAGGCTTATAAATGCCCTAGGGCAGATAGCCTAGTATGAACCTCTGAACCTATGAACCTGTGTCAGCCCGTCCTGAAGATCATTTGTGTCAGTGGGGGATTCAATGACAGCTCCTAATTTGCCTTCATCTGCAAATTTAGTCAGCCAGGAGCATTGAAATTGGCCTTGACTTCACAGAAATAAATGCCAAAAAAGGAGCAATCCCAGGACCATTCCCTAAGAGACACCTTTTGTGACCTGCCTCTCTGTGGAGGTGGACTCCCCAGTTCTAACTTCCTGAGTCCTGTCTGTCAGAAAGTTGACTATCCACCCACTGACATAAGGGTTTGTACTTAACATATTGTTTGTCAATAATGCCCGACTGGAGTATTGTGTCAAATACCTTGGCTGGGTCAAAATAGGCATATAAACCATTTTGCCCTCATCCATTGCTTTGGTGACCTTCACAAAGATGTCCACCAGGTTGAGTAGTCATGAACTGCCCTTGACAAAACCATATTGGGTTTATTCCAGTATCTGGAAGCTTCCAGTGTCATTATTGATAATTGTCATGATAATTCTTTCCATGGCTTTGCATATATATGAGACTAGTGAGACTTAAGGGTCTGTAGTTTCCAGGGTCAGGAGATGGCCCTCTTTTGTACAGAGGGATGAATGTTTCTGTTCTCCAATCATGAGGCACAAAACCTGTTTGGAGGCTACAGTTAAATATCAATTCCAGAGGACCTGATAGGTCATATTTCATGGTATTTAGAAGGCATCCTGGAATATTGTTTGAGCCCATTGATGCAGTGTTCTTGGCCTTAGAGAGAACATTAAAGTCCGGTTCCCTAGTGATAGCAGAGTGAGTTATATTTGATGGCATTTCCTGATGGAGGGTTTGGGGGGGGGGTAAAGTTGGAACTGAATTTGTCAGCAAGTAGGTTTGTTATATCTTCTGGCTCAGTATAGGTGGCTCCATTATCAATGAGCTTTGCACACAGTTGTGTATTGCCTTTGAGATTATGGGCATATCTAAAGAATGCTTTGTGACTGTCCTTGGCCTGGGAGGCCAAATTTACTTCAGATTTGGCTTTGCAAGACTTTATTTGCCCACTGTGTTGTTTGCTTAGTTTGATGAGAGTACTTTTCTCTTGCTGGGTGATGCACCTCCTAATATTTGCCATGGTTTTCTTCCTTCTGTTATATACCTTATTGATGTTGTGATTCTACCAGGGTAGCTTGTTTATTGAGTTAGTTCTGTACCTCTTCATGGTTGATACATCTGCCTCTATGCAGCTATTAACATGCTTGTATAGTGTTTCTCTGAACCGTTGCATATAGGCAGCAGTTTTCTCTGGGTTTATGAGGGTGTTCACAATATAGTAGGAAGTTAGCCTTAGAGTAGTTCCTGAATATTCCAGGGTTATCTGGAGTTCTACTTTTTATTTTTATTTCAAAGGAGACCATTTTGTGGTCTGTCCTTACTATTGAAGACATTACACTAGGAAGTGTGCAGCATTCTCCCATAACAGTGAGGACCAGATCCAGTACGCTTGCATCTGTTTGGTGTATTGACAATCTTGTCCAGGGAATTTGTGTTTAAAAAAAAGTCCAGGAATCTCTTTGATATACATTTGGTGTTGTATATGATTCCCTGTTAATAATAGGGTAATTAAAGTAGCACATGAATACAGTACTGGGTTAGATGGTGAGTGTTTCTAATAAGTTTAAATACACGGTATAGGTTTTCTGGTCAAAAAAGAAACTGGCAAAGAAGTGGTATGGAATTTTGTCTATCGTGATTTGAATGTGGAGAAGTTCAAGTTCATTGTCTTGTTTGTCCAACCTTGAGTTATACTAATTTTTAATGAAAATCAAGACACCTCCACCTTTAGTCCCTGTATTTGTAGTAGCTGGTCTAAATATGTGGAAGGCATTACAACCTTTCACTGTCAGTGTGCCCCCTGAGGCTTTAAACCATGTCTCAGTGACCCCCAGAGAAGTCAGCATTCTCTAGGGTGAAGAGAACTTCTAGGGAATAGAGGTTTTGTTTAGACTCCTAGCACTGAGCAGTGAAACCTTTAGATTTTCTTGCTTTTATTTTGCTATGTTGGAAGTACTTTTAGTTTGACATTGCTTAAAACAGGCACCATGGAGGAGGACAATGTTTTATCTAATATTTTAAAGCCTAGAGGGGAGAGGGGAGAGGGGAAACCATCCTTGGCAAAACAACATGGTCTATTGACCATCTTTTTCCATGGTGACAAATATTGCACCACCTTAGAATAACACCAGAAACTATGCCAATTATTTAAGTCAGTCATCTTTTGTTCATATTGTGGCATCATCCTTGGAGAAGGTAAAATGTGGTTCATTGCCAGCCTGGGACACATATTCTGAGAGCTCCATGATGTCTGTCTTCATCATATAGTCTAGGGAGATATGTCTCAGGTCATTTATACCCACATGGACTATGACTATGTCATACTAGTACTTATGGTCCAATGACCTGAGTGTGTGAGTAATGTGGCAGATCATGGCCCCTGATAAGCAACTGTCCATGGCATTCACGTTACTCAGCCTGGTGAGAGGGACATCAGTGTGTCTCACAATGGAGTCTCCAAGGGCCAGAATGTTAGATTATGTGGTGGCTTGCCTTATAGACTTAGAAGTAGAGGCTCCATGAGATGTGGTTGTATGTGTTGACATAGGTGTTGTTTTGAAAGAGTGCATTTGGGGCTGCTGAAGGTATTGTTATGTGTACTTCATCTAGGAGGTCTTTGGGATATAAGAAGGTTACATTTAAGTGCCTCAGCATATGTGGTCTATGTGTCTGCTGTGAACTGTGTGTGATGAGTGCAGCATGTGTACTACTGACAACTTTATTGCCATTAGGAGTGCTTTTATGTGAGTGCTTTGCTTCCAGTAGCATTCTGTAAATATATCTCTCAAACAGCATATTAGTTTGTTTGAGAATTTACTGTTTGTCAGTAAACATGGAGCGATCTCTACATGGTCTCAAGATGGCCATATCCACCAAGAAGGTAATGGAGATCATGGGAAAGTAAATATCCATGGCAGCATACCCTTTTTAATTGATTAGACAGCTGGAATGAGAATATAAAGTAATGCCAGGAGTATCCGGTTTCCATCTCTGGGGGCAGTGCATTCATTGCAAACTAGTTGTGTTGTATGCAACTAGGTACTGGTGAAATTTCAATGGTACTTTTACAAAAAAAATGTCATTTAAAATTGTTCTCCTGTGGTATCTTTTGAATTATAGAGCTTGTATTTTAAGCATTAGGATGTGCAGAATAACAATTATCATTCAAGTAAAAATGAGTTGAACACCTAAAACATTTGAAAATCAACAAATAAGTTATTTCACAATCAGATAAAGGTAAGAATATTGTAATAATGAGCTGTAAACAGTATCTGCATGTGTGAAAAATATGTAGATTACTTCAATAATTACTAAATGGCTGAGATAACTGTGAACAATTAGTATGTGAATTTAAGATGTTAGTTACCAACTTACCCTAAATTAATTATTTTTATAAGAAAAAAGATATAAATAAGAGTGTAATTCTAGAAAAACCTTAAATACTAATATTCTACTGCATTCCAAAAATTCATAACAATAATCAATGCCCCCTTGGGCATGCTATTGTAGCTATCTGTGATAGCCTCTTATATAATGTTGGTTATGTTATTAGGAGTTATTAAATGAAGCAAGTAGTTCTTATTCTAATATTGGAGACTGTTCGTTTTCTGTCTAAACTTGGTAATATTTATTGATTGTGTCTCATACATTCCGTAGAGTCTAAAAACTAATTTAAGCTTATGGATAGACCTAAGACTACTTCTTCATTATTTTTTGTTTAAATATTTTTAACACTCAGATTTACCAACAGTTGGTTGACATGGCAATGAGTTCAATGGATTCTTTTTTTGCCCCTAGCTATGCCAACCGGACTATGGGTAGTTTTGAACATAGGTTAAAAGGTTCATAGGTGTGTACTAGGCTAAACACCCTGGAGCTTTTACAAGCCTAGCCCATAGAAGTGCCCTGGCATCATGCTGCTGTTAGTTCCTGGTGCCTCGATCAAGAAGAGCCACTGGAGTGATCCCCAGGGTGAAGTTTCTGTTTCCATCTACCCATTAAGATTTATCTTGAAAAGGGCCAGTGAAGTGCTATTCCAGAGCATGGACAGTCTCTAGGTTATGAACCTGTCCCTCCAGCATGTTCTGTTGATTGTGGTAATGAGGTTGAGGTCCCTGGAGCGTGTGGTGTGGAGGGATTGGGATGTCTTTAAGTGTAACATTTCTAATAGGGCTGGGTTAGACATGGCTTTGTTAGTCAAGCAGAGATCTCCTTTTAATAGATGATATGAGACAGAGAAAAGCTGGAGTTTTTTGAGTCTGTCCATGTAGGGCATGTGTATGTGTTTAAGGCCTAGGATCCTATTCATGAGGTACTTTTGTGGCCTTTCCAGCTGTTGTAGGTGTTCAGCGAGGTACATGCCAAATGGGGCATTATACTTGATGATTGGTCTAATGACGGAAGAGTACAGAGAGATGATGACCTCTTTCTTCCTGGATGCAAAACCCTTGGTAATGAGATGTGCCACATAGAAGGACTTTCTGACCACAGTGGCAATGTGGTGGTCAAAGGAGAAGTTGCTGTCAAACTGTGTCCCCAGATCTCTTATAACGCCTTCAGTGTTCAGTGGGCTACCATCAATGTGGTAATTAGTGGGAACTGAGTTTTTCCCAAAGGAAATGACAACGCATTATTTTGGCATTAAGCTTAAGGCCATGGTTTTGACACCAGTTGTTGGTCTTACTGAGGCTTTTCTGTAGGATGTCTGCATCACTTGGGGAGTTAATAATGGCTCCCAGCTTGCAGTCATCAGTGAACCTGGTCAGCCAGAGTCCCTCCGTGTTGGCCTGGATTTCTGCGAAGTAGATTCCAAACAGGAGAGAACCTAGGACCAATCCCTGTGGGACTCCATTCATGACTGCTCAGCAGTCTGACTTGGAGTCTGTTACTATCTGTGAGCCAGTTTGCAACCCACCTAGTGGTATAGGGGTCGATGCCTAGTTTGGTGACTCTATCAATAATTCCTGAGTGGGGAATGGTATCAAAGACCTTGGCCAGAGCGAGGTAGGCTGTATGAACTGCCTTGCTCTCATCCACAGCTCTGGTGACTGACTCAAAGAAGTCAACCAGGTTGAGCAGGCATGATTTACCCTTCACAAAATCAAATTGCGTGGGATCCAGAGTTTGGAGATTCCCTATATCCTTGTTAATTAGGTCCATGATGATGAGCTCCATAACCTTACAAATCAGACTCATCAGGCTAATGGGGCAATAATTCCCAGGGTCTGTAGTTGCTCCCCCTTTAAGGAGAAGGATGAATGTAGCAGTGTGCCATTCTGTAGGGACAAAGTCTGAGGTGAGGCTGTCATTGAACAGGGCACACAGATGTGATGCCAGTTCACTTTGTAGTTCATGTAGAACACAGCAAGGGATATTGTCGGGTCTCATGGAAGCTGTATTCTTGGCTTTGGGCAATGCAGCTTTAACCTGTGCTGCAGTAATGCTGGGTGCCTGGCATTCTTCCAGTATTGTGATTGGTCCTTTAGGGGGGGGGGGAGGGGTAAAGTTGCCACTGAATCTGTCGGCCAGTATGTTGGCAATATCTGTTGGCTCAGTATATGAAGTACCATTGTGCAGCAACTCAGAACAAATCTGGGTATTGCCATGGAGATTCTTGATATAACTATAGAAGGCTTTGTGGCTGTTTTTAGTGTCTGCCGCAATTCTTCCTTTATAGCTAGCTTTAGAGGTTTTGATGAGGGATCTTAATTTTTTGTTGAGGCTGATAAGGGAGTTTTTCCAGTCTTGGGACTTCACCTTTTTCTGTAACAGTTTCTTCCTTCTGTTGTAGAGTTTTTTAATGGCAGGGGACCACAATATTGGCTTCATTCTTTTGGAGGAGAGCATCTTGGTTCTGTTTGATATGGCTAGTTCCATTCATTTATGTACGTGTCGTACATTGCATTGGTGTATGATTTGGTGGACATGCACCTATTTTCCATTTGCATGGGTGCTGTGAAGTTAGCCACCTCTGTTTTTAGGAGCCCAAAGTCATCTTTGGAGAAGTTTTTCATGGTGGTTACCTTTGCTGGTGGTGTGGGTAAGATGTGGATTTCCATGGTAATTAGTTTGTGGTCGAACCTAACAAGGGAGGAATTGACTATTGGTGTTGAGTAACAGTTGCCCATGTTAGTAATAACCAGGTCAAGGATGTTGCTTTCTCAAGTGGGGGTAAGAATGAACTGGTCTAGCGCATTGGAATTAATGAATTCCATGAAGCGGTGGGCAAGGGTATTGGTGCATGAGTAGTTTTCCCAGTTGATAGAGCGGTAGTTGAAGTCACCCAGTATGAGAGTGTTGGGTTGGACCCTAATAGTTTCCAGGGTGCTTAGGAACATGGAGTGAGAGTCTTGGGACATGGTTGCAGACCTATAGCAGGCTACAACCTGAATCACCATCTTACCCACTGTTAGTTGTACCTGAAGTATCTCGAATGAATTATGCTGGGCTACTAGTCTGGAGGTGTGCATATCCTTTATGAATATGGAGACGCCACAGCCTTTGAAGCTTCAGTCCATGTTCTGGGTCTGAAAGGTGTGGAATGAGTTATGGTCTGGTAGCACAGGGATGCTTTCTGCTGCTTTAAACCAACACAGCCTAAAAAAGGCACTATAGGGGTGGCAAGAGCTTTAGCCAGTATCAAGAAACCTAGGGGTGACAGATGCAGGCCATCTCTGGCAAAACACTGAGGTCTGTCAATCATGTCATCCCAAGCAGACAGATACTGGATCCCCTTAGAATGACACCAGAAACTTAGCCAATTGTTGAAGTCAGTCATTTTCTGCTTGCACTGCATTATCATTTTGGGTGATGGTAGGATGCTGCTCAGTGCTAGGGTCATACCTGCCTGGACCACATAATCCGAGAGCTCCTCCATGTCTCTTTTCATGTAGTCCAGGGAGGTGTGTCTCAGGAATTTCACACCCAAATGGACAATGCTAGAGTCATTCTTGTACTTGTTGTAGAGTGACCTGAGTGCGTGTGTTATGTAAAGAGCAAAAGGCATGTAGACTGGAAAATAAAAACTATATATAAAGTTTTTATTTTCCAGTCACACGCCTTTTACTCTTTATATTTACTACTTTTGGGTTTGTTGGCTCCACCACTTTCTCGTTTTTTTTGCGTGTGTTATGTGTTGGATCTTGGCACCTGACAGACAGCTGACTGTTACCTTCTCTTTATTCAACCTAGTGAGTGGGACATCAGTGCGCCTCACTATCAAGTTGCCTATGAATAGTGTATCGGGTGAGCTGTTTTTCCTTCTGAGTTTAGGTTGAGAGGCACACTGTGTAGTTGAGCTATGTGTCTTTTGATTTGTGCTGTGTTGTGATGGTCGAGTGTGTTTCTGATTTGGAGGTCTCTGCTATTTGGGTAGATTTCTATTGCTATCCTCCACAAAGGTGGGTGTGTGGTTTGTGTTTTTATGTGAGAGCTGTGATGGTGGGTGTTCTGAAGGGCTATGTATTCCATGTGGTGTGGTGCAGGAGTTGGCCTTCTCCTCTTGACCAGCTATTCTGGTCTTTGCTGGAGACTGCATGTCTTCCAATTTGGATATATAAGTGCATCTCTGACAAGTCTGAGTGCTGGGAGGTAAGAGGAGAGGGCTGTCTGTGTACATGAGGCAGTTGCTACACTGTCTCAGAATGTCCAAGTTCACCAGGTTAATAGGAGAAAGCACAGGGAACTGACTTTTAGACATGCCAGGAGGGATGGTCATTATTAATAAGTTCTGGAGCAGTTTCCTTATAGGTTCATAGGTTGGTACTAGGCTATCAGCCCTAGGGCCTATGCAAGCCTAGCCATAACAGTTCCCTGGATATTTCTTCCCACAATATTTACTTCTCTGGGCCCCTGTCTAGCAGGGTGACCGACATGATCCCGGGGTGAATTTCATATCTCCCATCCAATCATCAAGGTTCCTTTTGAAGAGGGCCAATGAGGTACTCTGCTTGACATGTATGGGCAGTCTATTCCAGAGTATGGGGAGTCTCTGGGTCAGGTACCTATCCCTCCAGCATGTTTTGTTCATTGTGATGACAAGGTTTAGATTCCTGGAGCGTGTGGCTCTGAGGGATTGGGATTTCTTTAAGTGGAGCATGTCTAACAGCTCAGGGTTTAACATGGCCTTGTATGTTAAGCAGAGATCATCTCAGAGTAGACGATATGCCGCAGAGTATAGCTGGAGTTTTTTAGATGGTCAGCATATGTCATCTGCTTTTGGCCTGTGATTCCTTTAGTGAGGTATTTCTGTGGCCTTTCCAGCTGTTGCAGATGTCTTGTGAGGTACATACCAAACGTGGCATTATACTCTATAATGGGTCTAATGAGGGATGAGTACAGTGGGACAATGACCTCCTTTTTTTCTGGATGAAAAGCCCTTAGTGATGAGGTGTGCCACATAGAAGGATTTTCTGACTGTTGTGGTGATGTGGTTATCGAAAGTGAGACCACTGTCCACCTGTGTCCCTAAGTCTCTCATCACACTTTCGATGTTTAGTGTCCTGCCACCTATGTGGTAACTCATAGGTACATGTTTTTTCCCAAAGGGGATAACTATACATTTCTTGGCATTAAGCTTGAGACCATGGCTCTGGCACCAGGCATCTGTTTCTGTAAGGCCCTTTTGTAGAATATCCACATCATTTGGGGATTCAATAATGGCTCCCAGTTTGCAGCCATCTCCAAACTTTGTTAGGAAGAGTCCCTTAGTGTTGGCCTGTACTTCAGAGAAGTAGATGCCAAACAAGAGTGGTCCCAGGACTGAACCCTGAGGTACTCCATTTGTCACTTGTCTGGAGCTGGGTTTGGAGTTGGCTACTTTTACAGTCTGGGTTCTGTCAGTAAGCCAGTTGGCAACCCATCGAGTGACGGAGGGATTTATGCCTAGCTTCATAAGTAATTATAGGATATTTAGTGCTGTTAGCACTTATGTTTGCTACAATAATGCTACAAGAAGCCAGATGAAGTGCTAGGTGAATAAAGTAGTTAAATGCAAGAGAGATGGGAGCTAACAAAATCTAAAGGAAAAATTTAAGAGCAGATTTTCTGGCACCAGTAATAGTTTACCCTGGCTTAGTGGTGCTGCACAGCTTGCAAATCCTTGCAAACATGGGCTTTTAAAGCAGAAAGTTGAAGGGGAGCTAGAAACCACTCCTCTTGTGGTAGATAGGCTACCTAATGCTTACCATTCCTACTGATAAGCTAAGACGCTTCCCTCTAACACAGAAAGTTCTGGGGAACTCAGAAACTACAATACAGTCCTGAATACTGCAAATCTGTATCTGGACTACTCTAGTAACAGGAAAGGCAGGAAAACAAGCCAGAACTTTTTGTACAGACCACACACCTTTTTAATGTAAAACAACTGGCCTGCTGCCCAAGTGCATAAACCAAAAGGCTTAGAATAGCAGTTACAATTTAATCAGGCTACTAACAAGCAGTAATAAATGCAGCAGAATAAATGCAATTGAGTACTTTTAAGAATAGGCAGCAAAAGCAAAATAAAGTAATAAGGTAGGAAGAAACACAAATACAGTAAAAGCAGATGGATAAAGTGCATTTTTTAAATATAACAGTAGCAAATGAGCAAACTGATTTAAACAAATTATCCAATTAACCAATAAAAAGCTGAAATCTGAGCCCTGTTCCAGCATTCTTCAATCAGACAAGTTCTAACTGCACACTCCTGCCACTAGGGTGCAGGGGAACCTTCTCCAAAAAAAGATGGCCTGTATTAGTGCTCAAGTTATAGAAACAAAGCTAGATTCAGCAGGTCTGAATCTAGTCTGCGCTACAGCAAACATGGCATACCAATTTCAGAAAGAACTAGTTCAAATAAGCAGGCATAATAAGCCTTTAACCAGAAATTCCCAGCTCAGAAGAGCTGAATTTACTGTACTTCTACAAGAGTGCAGACCACAATCCTTCTTAATTTAAAATAAATGGTCTGAAGCCAAGTGCTTAAACCAGAGCGAAGACACTTTTAAAATAACACACACTAAGCCTTCAATCAGCAACTCCCAACTTAGAAGGATGTAAGCTACATGTCCTGCCACAAGAGTGCAGACCACAAACCTTCTTAATGTAAAACAACTGGTCTGAAGCCCAAGAGCTTAAACAAAAAGGCTTAGAATAGCAGTTACAATTTAATCAGAATATTAACAAGCAGTAATACATGCAACAGAATAAATGCAATTGAGTACTTTTAAGAACAGGCAGCAAAAGCAAAATAAGTATGATGAAACAGAAATACTGTAAAAGCAGATGAATAAAGTGCTTTCTTTTTGGTTAAGTGGGAAGTGATGAAACAAGATACTTTAAGGTTGATAAACTAAGGGGGTGAACCTTCCTAAATGATTTATCTCTACTCAGTAGAATAAGCTGATGAGATGGGAATGGGAGGAGCATCCAAAATGAGATTTATAGTAGGGGTGGGCAACTGAAAAGCCACCAAATTTAAGAACACAATAAGAACTGGGCCGGTGGTCGGGGAACTCTTAAAACTCCAACAGAACAGAAAACTTTAAACAAAACAAATGTAATACTAGAATAAGATACAAAATAGAAGTCATCAAACCTTAAATAAAGAGCTTAAAATCAAAATTAAATGCAGAGATGAGTGATACTCAGAGCTATGCAGACCACACAAACACTTCAGATAACTACAGAACAGAAAACTTAAAACAAAACAAATGGAATACTAGAATAAGATGCAAAATAGAAGTGATCAAACCTTAAATAAAGAGCTTAAAATCAAAATTAAATGCAGAGATGAGTGATACGCAGAGCAATGCCGACCACACAAACACTTCAGATAACTACAGATATTTCTAAATAAAAGAGCAATGCTGTCTCTCAGCTCCTTCCACTAATTAACTGATGCTATTCAGTTTGCAAAGGAATTCTTGTTAATTTTTTGTATCTGACCCTAGCCAAGAACTCTTAAAGCTCCAACAGAACAGAAAACTTAAAACAAAACAAATGTAATACTAGAATAAGATACAAAATAGAAATCAAATCTTAAATAAAGAGCTTCAAATCAAAATTAAATGTAGAGATGAGTGATACTCAGAGCAATGCAGACTGTAGTTTTCTAAGCATGTTTTTAAATAATTTTAATATGCAGATGACTTGCTTTTTCTATGCCAAGGTGATGTTCTTATATGCTTTAAATCACAATAGATTTTGATTTTAAGTTCATAGTCATGTTAATTTCAACAATATAAATTATTTATATTTAGCACTATATTATTTTAAAAAGTAAGGCAGGATTAAGATTGTGTAGGAAGGCCATAATTACTGATTATTTGCATGGTAATACTAACCACATAGATCACCTAATTGCCTCTTACCTATGGAGAAATGCTTAGAGTACATAGATTATGTAGTGAGAATAAAACATTTTTAGAAGAAGGTGATTGTGTCATTAATATTGTTGTATAATATAAAGTTTCTGGTATTAAAAGATGACTTCTTAGATAAATAAAGTCCAGGGAAGTTAGGTCTTTAGACAATGGGAAGACTATGTGTTTTGTTACACAGTTTGAAATAATTAGTGGGTGTTAAATGTCATGTCAAGATGCTCTTGGGACCCTTATTACATTGAAGAGACTAAAGTAAGTTTTAAAGTTTGGTTGTAGAATATCTGAAAGACATTAAAAATGGGAGTCACACAGTCCACAGACATGAATATTTTTTAGTTCACCATAATAAGACAGATGGTTTACAAGCTTCAAAGTTACAGGTAATCCTGTTAATAGTGATATCCCAATGTTCATAGGTTAGTACTAAGCTAACTGCCCTTGCGAGCCATTTTAAGCCTAGCCAATTATCCCTTGTGAGACTGAAACCCTCCACCTTGTGTTTGTAAGGCAAATACCTTAACCATTAGGCCACCCTCTCAATCCAATGTGTCATTATCATACTTGAGTGTGCTTTGCAACATTACATTTCTTTGAGAAACTAACTTTTTCTGATAAGATGCAATGAAATCACCACTGAAAAATCCATCTCATAGTGTTTCATCTACATTTGCATCATATTTACTGTTTACTGTACACTGCTTCAGCTTTCCAGCATATGGTTTCACAGCCTCATTGAATTTTTGGTTGCAGTTACTAAGCAATGTAGTTCCACTTGCAACTGTTAAGATTCAAAATGTCTCTTTGTCTCAGATGATCATACTAGAAAAAGCAGGTCTACTTCACGATGTCAAAAGCCGACAATATCGAAGCTGATATTGTCGGCATCACAACATCGAAAGGGCAGAACATCGTGTTGGTAAATGTAGTGCAGTCTCGGAGTTGGAATATTTAAGTAGGGGGGTGTGGGGGACGCAGGGGGGCTTCCCCCCTGCGTACGCTAGTTAGTTTTTATTTTTGTTTGTTTTTTTTTTAATCGTTATTCGATGTTTTACTACATCGATCACTAGAGGTCGACCTTTAGCGATTCGATGTAGTAAGATTTCGATAACGTGATATAGACGCGAAAAAGCTTCATCCACATGAGAAAAAAAATTAATTAGTGGTAAGTCTCATTGCTTCCCTCATGTAGAGTACTTCATTCTTAATACCTCCACTTGACTATACTTATAAACTTCATGGGCATACAGCCATTGAAACGATAAGAATATCAAAGAAAAGATCTTTGTCAGAATTGCAACAGAAACAGCATTAAAAACTACTTCCTATGAGAAAAAAACAGTTGACAACTTGCAACACATCCAGCTGGAATCATTGATTTGCAACCTCACCTATGTCACCTTCAAGGCCTCAATCACATGTAAAAAAGCACCTATTAAAATATTTATAGTTTGTTTGTATCTTTTGTATTTTGTTTTAATCAGCTGAGCCATATTTCAAACTAGCCAAAACAAGGAAACACCGATATGAAAGCCATGCTGGGATGTTTATCTTCAGCAATACCATTCACAATTAAAAATGTTTAATTCTCTCTGTATATGTTAATCACTTCATACTTCACTTGAATCTGTTGATTCTTCACAGCACTGTCAACTTGTAGTTTTACAAATACTTTTATTAATCTTGTTGCCAATTTTCTGCAGCATGTAATATAGTGCAAAAGAATATGTGAATAAAAAATACTCTTTAGCTGAACCTTATTATATGAAAACTATGTTTGTGTAACCTCATTTCTCATTTTCATATAATAACCTGCATTACTTGAAACAGAACCTCAGTGCTGTCAGCAGGTGGAATAGAACATTTTAATATGCCACAGCTATAATCTGCTTAACAAGGAAAAAATGCACTATTCAGGACACGTTTAATACACAGTAAAAACATATAAATATATTTTGCAGGATTAGTTTTTATAAATGTCATAAGCCATTTACCTTAATGACCACGTAAACCCTGCCAATGCTCACCCTTAACTTTCACCCTCTTTATTAAGGAAGAAGAGGCCAGTTATAGCTGGTTAAACTTGAAAATACCTATACAGTTGTCTAGGAGGTTGAGTGTGTAGAATCCCATTTTTTGTCATGCAGGGGAAGGTAATTCTAGAGAAGGGAGGTGCTGGATGATGTATCTATTTCTCCATTTTGTTTTATAAAGTTTCAGATCTCTGACTATAGTATTAGCTGAACTGTTACACTTGGTATGTATTACGATAAATGATGAATTGGCCCATCAGATATGTAATGGCATAGTAGGCAAGGCACAGATCCCCCGCAGGAGTGTAAAGTCACAGAGTACAGAGACAGAGCTTTCAGCGTCTCCTGGTAACCAAGGTTAGGAGTCAAATGGTCTGTTTTTTTTTAAACTCTGGGCCTTTTCAAGTGTGTTGATATATTAAGTAATATAAAACAAAAAGGATGATGAAGCGTTGGGTAACAACGCGAAAGCGCTTACAACTTGCTATCTCCTGCAGTTTTATCTTTTGTAATAAACGAGGATTTTAAATACAAAGAAGACCTTTTGGATTTACTTGTCATTTTACTTTTGACTTCAGCTCATGGTGCACTCATTGCCTTTTTTCCTGCTGATATTAAGTAATATGCATTCCAAACAGAACATTGCACTTTATAATGGATCTGATCAATGCTGAATAAAGGGGAATAATAATTTGTTTTTGGATGAAACTTGCCTGGCTGTCTCTTGTAGTAATTAGAAGGATTTGCTGACTAAAACTCCCTCCAGATGATCAGTGGAGAGGCAACTGGCTTGGTCCCTAACTATGTTTTTTTTTAAGGCTGTCCTTTCTTTACTGCTTCATCTTCACAATCATCATCATTATCGTCATAAACCCCCTTTTACCTGTTTTGTTTCATGGGGTTGAGATGTCACATCAACAGTGCCAATATCCTGCATTATTTGATAGCCATGCCTGACTGTCACAGGTCTTCTATCATCTCACACAATCCATCCATCCCTTTACTAGATCTCCAAATTTCCTCTTGCCTTCTTCCATTTTCTCCCAAATTATCTTCACCAAATAGATTTCTGCTTTCCTTCACATGCCTGGACCCATGTATTTTTTTCTTTTTGACTGTTTGCAGTTGGGACCACTTTGACATCTGCTATTTTGTCATCAGTTCCTTGCCTCTACCACAGTGTACATTCTACCACCCATCGGAGGCATTTTTCTCAGTCACGTCCAGTTTCCTTAGCTGTTCTGCCTTCACTGCCCAGATATCTGTAACATGCAGATATATGAGTAGCATCACTGTTTTTTACATCTTTCTGGTCAGTTTCTTTGTCATTCTTTTGTTATACACTACCTCTGGCACCCTGTATTAGTTGGCTACCACTCCTCTGATCCTAAATTTGACTCCAGATTTACTTTCTCCTCAGATACTTGAAGTTTTAACCTGTTTTACTATCCCTTCTATCTGAGTTTTCAGCTTCTTGTAATTTCCATCATTTGCTGTCATGACAACTGCCCATACTCAGTTTCATCCCACATGCCTTCTGTTTTGAATTCTATTCTCCCCTATAATTTGCTGAACTTCATGTTAAGAGTCTGCTTGTAGTGCTACATCATCTGGATACTGCCTTCTTGCTCTCTCCCCTCTGACTTGCTTGTTAATGTAGTTCATTGCCAGTATGAACAGTAGTGGGGTCAGAGCTGAACCCTGATACACACCCACTCCAAATAGGACAGTTCTGGGAACACTGCTCATATTTGTATCATTGGGTCCTTGTACACAGAGCGCATTAATTCTCCCATTGTTTCTGGTACTTCAGACCTTCACAGAACTGCTCAAATAAGATTTCTTGGGACCTCATCATATGCTTTCTCCAGTATGTTTTGATATCCTGGGCAATTTCTGTTGTATTCAGTTTAAGCCCATTTTCTGTACAGCTGGTATTAACCAGGTAAATGTTTTTTGAAGATTACAGACAACTGAGAGGATTTAGAGAATTACATCCAGTTTGTAGTCATCTGCAAATCTGGTTAACCAGAGGTGCTAGCTCATTTTTAAGATTGTTGTAATAAATGTCAGTCAGGAGGAGACCCTGTATGGACCCCCAGGGACTCCACTGTTTACCTTGGCGCTATTAAAATGGGCACCTGCTACATGAGCTATGTAGATTTCACCATTCAGCTATTTGCTATCCATCTTACCTAGTGAGAATATATGCTTAATAATATCAGTAGTCGTATAATTCTGCCATGAGTCCCTATCACTAGAAACAGGAAAAAACTTTCTTTTGTACATAATGATGCTACCAACATGTGATATCTGGTTCTCCATTAAAATAGGCTAGTGTACCTTTATCTGCTTTTTATATGCATTATCTGAAACAAGAACAATGTTTCTGCTGCATTCAAAGTGGTCATTCTTCAATCAGCCCAATAACCCAATCCTTTCTTTTTAGCTACAGGTCAGTAATTTAGCTGAGAATGAAAAAGTAATGAAAGAGTATAAATACTCATATGATCTGCTCATGACAACCTTTTTGTACTAGCTTGATTTTAATGGATATTTTTTTTCCCTTTAATGCCACGAATGGAAATTAAAAAACTTGCAAAAGCTTGCTAGTATATAGTACAATCCCGCTGCTCTGTATTTGGCCATGCAGTGATATCATTAACTTATATGCTGTTATGTGCTTCTGAGGGATGCCCACTAAAGCCCATTGCACTAGGATATCAGTGGTAAGCCTGCTTACTCTATATCCTTTGCCAAATATTATTAACTTATATGCTGTTACGTGCTTCCGAGGGATGCCCACTAAAGCCCATTACACTAGGATATCAGTGGTAAGCCTGCTTACTCTATATCCTTTGCCAAATATCATTAACTTATATGCTGTTATGTGCTTCTGAGGGATGCCCACTAAAGCCCATTGCACTAGGATGTCAGTGGTAAGCCTGCTTACTCTATATCCTTTGCCAGCGTTCAGTAATATGATAGGTATTGATTCCTATACTCTAATGGAGAAAGTAGTTACTTCTGAATTGTTTACTGCTTCCCCCCAAACATGAATCTTTGGTACTGTAGTCAAATCTCAGCCCAGCTAACTGGCACCACAAACAGGAGCTGAACCACGACATTCATTGTTTTAATGTTACATTTATGACATCTATAAAGAGTTTATACCACTGTCTTAGCCATTTTATCATGAAAGCAAATGCATGGATTTCATTGAAAAAAATATTTGCTGCATTCCAGCTTGTCTAGTCATTCGGCCATCACCTCATTTTTAAGCTCAGTGGATAATCCCTTATGAGTGGGGTTTACTGATTTCTTTATTTTGCTCTGCACTCTGCCACTCATTATTTCACAGTCCAAACAGTGGCTGGAGAAAAAAAACATAAAAAAATCTAAATTCCAAAGAAGAGTTCAGATACATTATACCCTAGGTCAGCAGTTAATCCAATGGACTTCTTGGACTTTGTTAAAATGAAACTTTGTAAAACTACATAAATAACCTTGAGCTTCCCTTACATCGCAGAAAGTACTTTGGACTTCTACATGCAAAAATGCATATGTTTCATGTAGAGACTTGACTGATCCCTTTCTTCACAAACACATTTGTAATATTCACAATTTGACTTAGAATACTAGGCTTGTTCTAAGTTTCACTAGTGTACACATATTTATTGATTACAGTCCATCTTAATACTTAATAATACTTAATAATAGTTAACTTTAGAAGCCATTCTTTCATGGAGGTTAACCTCCCAATTTCACAACTATTTATCCTGTGGAAGCTCAAACTCTATATAGATTGTGCTGTGTCATACGAGCTTGTATAGACCTGTAAAACATTGGTGGTGGGATATCAACTACCTTTAATAAAGATACTTTGTATACTAAGAATTGTAACATTTTACTGATTGCTAAAGCTTATATTGAGCCATAATACCTCTAAAAACTGAGCATCTCATGTCTATATGGACATTAACAGGATATTAACAGTTCCATGGAGGAAATCTAATTTATACATAACCTGTATAATAGAACTACTGAAGTAAAACTACACAACATTGTTATGACAAATTATAAGAGGGGGAAGAAGGAAGAAAATGGTTTACTATCATATACCCGAAATGTACTCAGTCGACTGTTCACGTGGTCGACCGAGATTGTGTGAAATTCACAATGTTGAACACTGGAATTGCAGAAATACATGTCGACTGCTACCTAGGGACGGGTTTTAACATGGGTCGAGATAGGGGCAGATGTGTTTTTCGGCAATATCAGTGTTCGACATTGCCTACGGTCGACATTCTGATTTTCGAATGAAGTGGCGTAGACAGACTTCACTTTGAATAAATGATAGTAAACTGAAGAAAACATGACAAAAGTGGTTAAACATTTTGAAAGTAGTAATGTGCTCAAGGGCTAAAGTGGCTGTAAAGAATATAATCAAGAACTAGTGACAACGGAAATAGAATTAAAAATATCTGTTTGTGCACATCTAGAGATCATTAAAATAAACATTTATTCTTAGACCTGTGCGATTTATTTTCTGAGTTGTCAAACAAAGTCAAATAAGCAAGCAAAATGACAATATAATCATAACACTTGTATAAACAAGTAATATAAAAACAATCATAATGAAACAGATGTGAGAAGAAATCTATAGTACCACTGTAGAAGAGGCTGAAAGAAATTGAATAATATAATGCATGCATGTGTATGTGTGCATGTCTGTGTGTGTGTGTGTGTGTGTGTATGTGTGTGTGTGTGTGTGTGTGTGTGTGTGTGTGTGTGTGTGTGTGTGTGTGTGTGTGTGTGTGTGTGTGTGTGTGTGTGTGTGTGTAGATAGATATATGTGTGTGTGTGTGTGTGTAGATAGATATTGATACTGATATACAACTATGTGCATATATGTGCATGTGCGATTTTGTGTGTGTGTGTGTGTGTGTGTGTGTGTGTGTGTGTGTGTGTGTGTTCATGCGTGCCTGTGTGTATATAGATATATACATACATGTGTATGTATGAGTGTGGACATGCACGTGTGGAAAATAGATCGATAAATAGATAAATAGAAATAGATATACATATATTAGCATGTGTGTGTGTGTGTGTGTGTGTGTGTGTGTGTGTGTATGCATGATTGCGTGTGTTTGTATGTGTAGCTATATACTTATATGTGAGTGTATGACTATGTGCATGCACACATGGTAGATAGATAGATAAGACAGATAAACAGAAATAGATATAAATATATTAGCATTTGCATGCGTGTTGGTGTGTGTGTGTGTGTGTGTGTGTGTGTGTGTGTTGAAAGACACATATAGATTTGTGTGCGCATTTATTGCTGCATCTTTTCTCATTATAAACTCTAACTCTGTGTGAATTATCTAACAGTCATAGAAAGCCTGTGTATAAAGTATCTGATCTAAAGTGTTTCAGAAAGTTGCAGAAAAATTATAGTCAGCTCCAAATTCCTGTATAAAACATTTTCATTAACAAAATTGTTAATATTTGTTAGACAGCACACTGTCATTACGTTTTGGCTTATGCACATATGAGAATTCATGAATATCTGTTTTTAAAGCTGCAATATACATGACTGGGGCTGATAAATAGGGGCATGCTTTCGCTATAAACATCAATAGAAACATGTATAGATTGTTTGCTATAACTCTTTAAAAATTCAAGACAGTAAAGTAATTAATTATACAACTAAAACACATAAAATGAAGAAAGTTCAGTGGCAGTCAAACGTCATAGTAAATGAATTCTCAAACAGAGCAGTTATCTGAATAGCCCTCTCCAGCCTTTAAACACCAAAACATATCTACAAAAAAATATTTGGCTTACATAAGATTTTCTGGATTCATTTCCCAGTTGGCCGTGTAGAGAAAATCTAAATGAAAATCTGCACTCTTAGTGATATTTCATATTCTCAGGAAATGAATTACAGAGAAAATATAATCAGTACATCTTTAGAGCTACAGCCGTTGAATTATTCTTAACTTTTGTTTGACTTGTTGATGAAAGCACATAAATGATACTGTATAAAAAGGAAAAATATAATAAAGAGCAGCACTGAGGCTATAGGACTATTGATGCAACAGGAATATTAATAAATAGAATAAAAGTGTAACTTTTTCAGTTTGCTGGTAGTTTGCCTGCTCTGAGCCTCCAAACGCAGTAAGTGTCAAGAAAATCATTTATAAAATGTTATGTATAAATAAAGTCAAGATACAAACAATAAGACACATTCCCCTTATTCTTTTCACTAGTAAATGATCTGCAGAACCTACCAGTAGTTAGCTAACTGTTTCAGTATGGGGCAGTGTATAGCAGGTGGATAGCCAACAATGCAGCCCACAGAAATCTGTCAGGTTTAAACCATTTATATCACCACTTTTACTTGTGTATCAGTTAGAATACATACTCTAAACAGAATGAATACAAGAAACAGAATTTTAATAAACTGATAAACTGCATAAACAGCAAAATGGAAGCTATTTCGGTTTTTTTAGATCATCTACTCAATCTAGAGGTTCAAAAAAATCAGAATTTTATCTTAAAGACTCATGGCACTTGCTGGATTATTAAGAGAAATCACCAATTTTGATGACAGCTATGTTTTTGCATCCTTTGATGTAGTGTCTTTGTACACTTGCATCCAACAGGAAACAGGAATCAAATTTTTAAGATGTTACATCAGTAAATTTTCAGAATTTGACAGCAACATGATTAATATAGCATACACCTTATTAGAGGTTGTCCTAGAAAATAACTTTTTCACATTTCAAGGCAGATACTATAAACACATTTCTGGAGTGGCCATGGGTCCCAGAGTGGACCCAGTATTTGCAAATTTGGTCATGGCATGGTGGGTGCAGGTGCACTAAAAATCCCACACTCTTATTGAGTAGGTGGTTTTCTACAGGAGATTTATTGAGGACCTCATTTGGTTTGGAGAGAAACTGAAGGGGAATTGCATCAACTATTGGATTTCATCAATTAAAGTACTTAATTTCTAAAATTCACATCAAGTCTTCTTCTTCTTCTTTTGGCTGCTCCCGTTAGGGGTCGCCACAGCAGATCAACTGTTTCCATTTCCTCCTGTCCTCTGCATCTTTCTCTGTCACACCAACCACCTGCATATCCTCTCTCACCACATCCATAAACCTTATCTTAGGCCTTCCTCTTTTCCTGTTACCTGGCAGCTTCATCCTTAGCATCTTTTCCCCAATATACTCTGCATCCCTCCTCAGCACATGTCCAAACAAACGTAATCTTGCCTCTCTGGCTTTGTCTCCAAACCTTCCAACCTGGACTGACACTCTAAAATACTTATTCCTAATCCTGTCCATCCTCATCACACCCAGTTTAAATCTTAACATCTTCAACTCTGCCACGTCAAGCTCTGACTCCTGCCTTTTTGTCAATGCCACTGTCTCCAACCCGTATAACATAGCTGGTCTCACTACCCTCTTGTAGACCTTCCCTTTCACTCTTACTGGTACTCGTCTGTCACAAATTACTCCTGACACTCTTCTCCACCCACTCCATCCTGCCTGTACTCTCTTCTTCACCTCTCTTCCACACTCACCATTACTCTGCTCTGTTGATCCCAAGTACTTAAACTCATTCACCTTCACCACCTCTACTCCCTGCATCCTCAAAATTCCTCTATCCTTCCTCTCATTCACACATATATATTCTGTCTTAGTCCTGCTGACCTTCATTCCTCTTCTCTCTTGAGCATATCTCCACCTCTCCAGGGTGTCCTCCACCTGTTCCCTACTCTCACTACAGATCACAATGTCATCTGCAATCATCATAGTCCACGGGGACTCCTGCCTGATAGAAAAATGATCAACTATTTGGACATCGCAGTTTCCTTAGAAGAAGGTGCCACTAAGTTTGCAAGTAAAGTTTTCAGAAAAGAAACCTTTGTGAATCAATACATTCATAAAAGAAGTTTACACCATTACCATATAAAGAAAGGGGTAGTCAAGTGACAGTTCATCTGACTCAGTAGACTCAACAATAAGGAAGCTGTGTATGATGAGGGGAAGCACATTTTAAAAACACTTTTCCTGCAGAAAGGCTATGACATAAATTGGTTAATGAACATCATCATGGAGGTATGCTCATTAACATCAAATAAAGAGAGACTTATTCTTAGGAAACATCAGTCAACGATATATTTTGATAGGGGAGAGACAGTCACCACCCTTAATATTTCAGTAGAGAGGTACAGCAGGGCTTTCCTACTTCCAGTTTCTATGGATATGTTTGTGATCAGGGGCATTTACAAGGAAAACTGGAAAGTCTTCTTGGGAAATGTGGAATTATACAAGATCTTAGATAGAAGTCCTGTGTTCACTTACAAAAGAAGTTGAAATGTGAAATCCTCAATGGAAATTCAGCATAAGGGATCAACTAATGCATAGAGTTCCCTTGGCACATACAAGTGCGGCATGTGTAAGCACTGCTGATTTATATCACACAATTCGAATGTACACATGAGAGCACTGAATTTTCACCTTTGGGCCAGAGCCAAGTACAATTATAATTTACAATGGGTGGTTTACCTGGCAACCTGTGATTCATGCCCAGGTTTTTATGTAGAGAAAATTGTAAGAAAGCTGTCCAGAAGAAATTATGAACATTGTTTGGCTATCAAGAAGAAAGATACTGTTAATGCCCTAGACAAACAATCACTTATATGTGCAAATTGCAGAAAATTACAGTTTTTTGTGCTTGACTCAAAAAGCATGAATGACTTTGTTGGCAACTATGATGCCCAACTGGAATGCTGTGAGTGTAGTTAGCAAATAAGGCTTTGTGCTGGCAAACCACCTGGTATCAACAAATCCATAAACATTAAATGTTTTCTTTTGACACAAAGTCTGTGAGATGACATTAATGCTATGACGGGTGTACTAATATTTTATATTTGAAGTTTTTCAAGTCTGTCTATGGTAGATGATAACATAAATTAAACCATCAGATTATATTTTGTATTTTAAATAAACATTGTGTCTTTTTAATGATTGCTAGATACACTGATTTCTTTAAGAAAATTAGCAAGATCCTGAGTTAGTATAATTGGTTGGATTGAATCCTGTGATTTCATGGGGAGTGCTACAGAATCCTGAAATCCCAAAATCATGAAGACTAAAATCCTGAGACCAAAATCTCGAAAATTCAAAATACTGTAAACTCAGAATACTGCAAACTCATAATACTGGAAACACACAGGATACCAACACTTAGTATATTCCAGCACAAGTACATACAGAAACATGTTATCCATCAACCATGTGGGGGGCTGCACCCCCACACCCCCTGCTACTTAAATATAGCAACTCCGAGATTGTACTTCACTACACTAAGTGCAATCTCGGAGTTGATATATTTAAGTAGCAGGGGGTGGGGGGTGCAGGGGGTCTTCCCTCCTTGCTTACACTTGGAGAAGTGTAATATAGTTTGTGTTTTATTTGTTTCTGTATGTACTTGTGCTGGAATATAGTAAGTGTTGGTATCCTTTGTGTTTTCAGTATTTTGAGTTTCAGTATTTTGAGTTTTCAGTATTTTGAACTTTCGAGATTTTGGTCTTCAGGATTTTGGGCTTTCAGGATTCTGTAGCTCTCCTGATTTTATGACATTGTTTTTAAAATACAGTTTGTACATGGTTTTTAACTCTGAAGAAGTTCTAGTTAAATAAAAGAACGAAAATGCATAGTCAGTAAAAACTTGAGTTGGAGAGTATTTCCTTACTGGCTATTGTAGAACTATTTTAGCAGTCTCTTGTTGTTTTTAAATTCTACACTGCTTTGGTTATTTTTTTTCAGGTATGCTCATGACACGGTGTGAACAATTCAGAAACAATAATGAAATTAGTCTTAATTAACCTAATCATTATGCCCAGAGGGGGGTGAAACTACACAATTCAGGCATACAGCCTCATTGTGCTAAGAAAGAAGTTCAAGGGCACTGATTCATCCAGTGAACTTTCTGGAAGAGTCAGCTCCCTTCCTCATCTGTGCAAATGATGCTAACTGTACCCTGCCCTTTATGCATTGTTAGTTGGTTTACCTATGGGTATGCATAGCCTAGTATTGGTCTTCCACACACACTGACATAATGTCTGCATATATGTGTGCATTTTATAGATTGATATATAGATATGGGTGCATGATATGACACTGAATGGTCACAAAGTTGACATCTGTTTTGTCAACACAATTTGGTTGACTAAAGCAGACGGTTGATAGGTGAGCGAGATCAACAATTCCCTGTTAGAGGAATATTCCCTTTGCCTGAGGATGTGCAGTCTTAGAGTTAATATATATAATTAGCAGGGGATGGAGGGTTCAGATGGGCTTGCTTTTGGTTTAACCTGCTCCATGATAATCTCCAGTTCATGCACAGAACATGTCAACATTACATGTTTCTATGCTAGTACATCAGTATAGTGGTCATTGACATTGTGGTCATTTTACTAATTATCACAGATCCACACACACACACACACACACACACATATATATATATGTGTGTGTGTGTGTGTGTGTGTGTGTGTGTGTGTGTGTGTGTGTGTGTGTGTGTGTGTGTGTGTGTGTGTGTGTGTAAACAGAGCACTATTTTTGCATACTTATCTGTATACATATTTTCATTTTTTTTTGTCCAAGGGGTGAGATTGAGCACTGTCAGGCACAGCAGTAGTGCTGAGAGCCTTCTGTGGGTAATTTAGTATGGCTGCAGCAATCTCTAATATAATTCTGCAGTCCACTCCATCTGAACACAAGCACATGGCTGAGTTTAGACATAAAGTGGGTGTAGCTCCATTGCACAAGATTTAAACATTTTTGAATCACTTCACCTTCTTGTTTTGTCTTATCACACTCAGTATCGCATTACACTGTCAATACCACATAGCACAGCCAACCACATTATTTGGCTTAATACTTGGTTTTGCTGGATTTTCTGAATCAAACACACCATGCTCGTAGCTGCTGATTGTGCAAATTCAGCTAATGAAATGCAGCAAAGTTTTCTGAATTTGGCCCCATTAGTAGCATGCAGACTAAATGCATGGTCCAGAATTAGCTACATCAAAGACTACAAGGGAAAATAAATCTTCTCATGAGTGATAAGAAGATGAATACTAGAACCTTTATTTAGCAGTTTTTATAAGAGCACTAACCAAACATGCCTGCCAAGAATTGATTGTTAACTAAAATATTTATTGTTTTTATGAAATGCCAAAACAACACTTGCTTTCTTATGCAGTTGTATATTGATCAGTTATGAAATTTGTCCAGGACTGTATTTCTGACACAAGTTCATGTGCTCAATGACCTCAAAGAATCCTACCATGTCTCCACAAGCTGCGAGTAGTCCCTGCATTGGTAGGCATGCAATTTTGTCTGATGTGAGTGAAATGGGTGCAGAAGCCTACCTTTCACACTGTTACCTCTGTAGGTCATATTCAGAAAGCTCACTAATTATCTAAGAGTTAATTAGCCAATGTTAAGTGGTCAGGAATTACTTAGAAAGGGAGATTTTGGAAGTAGTCCTACTGAATAATTGAATAACCTCTTTGGTGAGACATTGTGTGGCAGGATGGCTAAATGCAAAGTCAGTTCAGCAAACATTTGGCTTCAGCTGCCTAATGTGGCAGTAAGTGTAGGGGAATAAAGCTCTGAGCTGTTAATGAGGTGCTTTCTGTGCCCAGGCTATGTGGTTTGATTCATTCTACCTTCATTTGCCTACTGTGTGACTTTGAGCAAGCTACTTAACGTGACGGTGTTCCAGGGTCATTCCTGAAAAGGGACTATTTGTCCAGTCTGCTTACTTAGTCAATAAATAGGTAGAATAAATTAGAATGGGGTAGTGGTGGAGATGGAACTCCATGAGTGTACCACTAGGATACTTAATTGTAAAAGTAAATCTCATACTGTAATTTAATCAAAAACATCACAGTAACTATACAGGGAATCAGTATTAATAGCTTTCTGTCTCTATAAATGAACCAATTACAGACATTTAGAAATGTTTACTATTTATCTATTAATAAATCACTGAGCCATGGTACAGTCTGCCATGTGGCTTGGTATCGCTTGAAACTTGGTATTTGGATGGTAGGATATACTGACGATAAACACCTACTGCTATCCTTTTATGTTGTTTGTGCTCAGTGCTTAAGAATTTCTGAAACATGACTGACCATACTGTATTTAGCCATAACCACCCTTTGCATGGTAACATATTTCCTAAATTCTACCTTTTGTGCATGGCCACAATCAGTTGCATTTCCTGAAGTATCTCAAAGATTTATCTTGATCATATCTTGAAGAGTTGCCAATGAAAAAAACAAATGTTACAAACCAGTAAACCACAAAAAGTTGAGACAGTGAAATGCCCCATAGAATAAAAGCTAGGAAACCAACTTTATTAGAGGGAACTTACTTTGTACTTTTGTCCTATTAACTTTTACAGAGCTTCATCAGAATTACTCAATTTTTCAGTATCTCTCCTGAAGACATATAGACAACAATAGTTGCATGAAACCAATAGTTTCAAGCAAGGGTGGGATCAGATGAAATATAGTGTAGTAGCATACCTCTCAACCTCTTAGAGCAAGAAATCTGGACTAAGCAATAAATAAAAGTGGGGCAAAGGCCCAAAAATAGGGACAATTTTTAAATATTGCTCTTATAAGCTTAGAAAGTTGATAGGATAACAGGTTTTGCATTATCATGAATTTTCTGAAGGGTATGAAGTCTGAAATTCAAACTTCTGTCATTATTTTCTAATTTCTATCTTTAATGATTTGCCACTAATTTGCCAGAAAAAAACACAATTTTATGAAAAATGAACTAAAAATATGAGGCAAAAATCTAGACATTCTACAAAAATATGTAAAGTTGAGAGGTATGTGTAGTAGTCTCCCTGCTGGAAGGTAGAAAATGCCCATAAAGAAAGAAAGAAAGAAAGAAAGATAAAATGGATGTAAATACATTGCTTGTAAATATCTGAATGATAAATATATATCTGACATTATACAGTGTGCATATATTGTTTGTAAAATACTTGCATGGTGTATGTTTACTACAGCTTTAGGAAAAGTATATGGATTTTAGAAGAACTAAACAGGTGTCAGTAAGAATGAGGGAAAAAGGCTGTATAAAAGAGGAGCTAAGACAGTCCAAAGACAGAGCATAACCACATTTAGAGAAGACTTCCTGGAGAATGCAGTAGTGGTTTTAGACTGGGCGCATATTTTTCAAGATAGAGTGCCAAATAAAAACCTTGTACCTATTCACCTAAGAAGTCCAAAGGAACAGACTTTAATGTTATGGGCAGTTAATTTAACAAAAGGAACTTTAATGTTATAGACTTGGACTCAGCACTTAATTCTGGGAAACAGGCTGATGTTTTGTTTGGTTAAACAATATAAATGATTGCTTTTGAAAGATACAGCCTTTAATGTTATGGCATGTAGATGTCACTGCTTTTATATAAAAATGGTATGTATTTCAGCAATATATTTTGTTGTCTGTTTGTTGCAGGACTGCATGGATAAGGCAATCCCAAGCAAAACAAAGACTCTTTGTACCAAAGGCAAGCGTCCAGTCTGGTGGACCCCAGCCATAAACAAACTCTACGACAAAAGGAGGAAGCTACTACAAGATAGAGCAAAATCCTTAAAAGGTAAGACACCCTTGATCACTATAAGTAAAAAACTAAGAGCTCTCATAAAATCATCCAAAGCAAATTTTGAGAGAAAAATAGCTAAAGACTCAAAAGACAATCATAAGGCCTTCTTTAGCTATGTTAGAAACCTGGGAGGAAACTCCCAGATATGCTCAGAACTAGTTCAAAATGATGTGAAGATTACTGATCCTACAGACATTGCCAACATACTGGCTGACAGGTTCAGTGCAAACTTCTCCCCTCCCCCAAAAGGAGAGATATCTATACCAAGCGATTGCAGCCCCCAAACATCTCCAACGCCCAAGTGAGAACTGCTCTCTCCAAAGCAAAAAACACAGCATCCATGGGACCTGATGGTGTCCCCGGCTGTGTGTTCCACGAACTCAACGAGGAATTAAACCCACAGCTAGGACAGCTGTTTAATCATAGTCTTACCTCTGGATACGTACCCAAGGAGTGGCGCACTGCAACTGTGGTCCCACTTCACAAAGGCGGTGCCTCCACCGACCCTGGAAATTACCGGCCCATTAGCTTGACAAGCCTTATCTGCAAAGCCATGGAGAGGATCATAATGGACCTCATAAATAAAGACATAGGGAATTTGCAGACTTTGGATCCATCCCAGTTTGGCTTTGTCAAAGGCAGATCATGCCTTCTAAACTTGGTTGACTTTTTGAAACAGTCACCAAAGCCATTGATGAGGAAAGGCAGTCCATACAGCCTACCTCGATCTGGCGAAGGCCTTCGATACAATACCCCACTCGGGTATCATTGAAAAACTCATCAGCTTAAATGTTAACCCATACATCACAAGATGGGTTGCAAACTGGCTGAGTGACAGAACCCACAGGGTCAGAGTTGCTGGCGCCATGTCAGACTCAAAGCCTGTCACAAGTGGTGTACCACAGGGCTCAGTCCTGGGCCCACTCTTGTTTGGCATCTACTTTTCTGAAGTACAAGCAAACACAGGAGGGTTATGGCTGACAAAGTTTGCAGATGACTGCAAACTGGGCGCCATAGTAGAAAACACATCTGACACAAATATCCTTCAGAAGGGTCTCACAGAAACGGATAACTGGTGCCAGAGCCATGGCCTAAAGTTAAATGCCAAAAAATGCATAGTCATACCCTTCGGAAAAAACAAGGTACCAAATAGGTGGCAATCCACTGAGCACAGAAGAAGTTATCAGGGACCTGGGGACCCAGGTTGATAGTAGTCTGTCATTCGACACCCATGTAGCTAAAGTAGTTAGGAAGACCTTCTACATTGCCCACCTTATCATGAAGGGATTCTCATCTAGATCAAGGGAGGTCATAGTCTCCCTATACTCATCACTCATCAGACCAATGATTGAGTACAATGCCCCATTCGGAATGTATCTGAACCGACACTTGCAGCAGCTGGAGAGGCCACAAAAGTTCCTCACCAAAAGGATAAAGGGTCTCAAACATCTGTCCTATGCTGCCCGACTGAAAGAACTCCAGCTCTATTCAGTCGCTTACCGCTTGCTCAGAGGTGACCTTTGCCTAACATACAAGGCCATGTCAAACCCAGATTTGATGAATATGCTTCACCTTAAAAAATCTAGATCCATCAGAGCCACAAGGGCGGGAGACTTAAACCTCGACACGGCTATTAATAGGACGTGCTGGAGGGATAGATTCACCACCCAAAGACTCCCTATGCTGTGGAATAAAATCCCGGTATATGTGAGGCAGAGCACCTCGCTGGCCTTGTTCAAGAGAAATCTTGACCAATGGATGGGAGATCGCAGATATACCCCAGGGATTACCTCAGTGTCACTGCTCAACAGAGGCACAGCAAAATTATGGGTATAGTTCCCCATACTAAAGGGGTGGCGTAAGCCACAAAACTATGGGCTAGGCTTGTAAATGCCCTCGGGCAGATAGCCTAGTATGAACCTATGAACCTATGAACCTATGAACCTATATATATATATATATATATATATATATATATATATATATATATATATATATATATATATATATATATATATATATATATATATATATATATATATATAGGTATATAGATATAAATATTTGTATATCTACATTTATCTATCTCTCACTCTTTCTCTGTCTTTATATATATATATATATATATATATATATATATATATATATATATATATATATATATATATATAAAACATATATGATTATATAACGGAAGGTTGAAATGCAAAATGTTAAATGATCAACACAAAAATCATCGGCAAAAACATATTGACCAATCATTATATCAACAATGCTAAACAGCAAAATTCAGTATAGCCAATAATCCTACCACCCATTTGGTTCAAGTGTATCTGAATAGTGATAGTGACGTGGAAAGCTTTTTTAATGTAAGCTGCATGTTAGGCTTAATGGCAGGGGTAGGTTAGGGTAAACATGTATTACTATGTTGGGTAGGGTTGCTTCTCCAGCAGTAGTTTTTTAGAGGCTGGATCTTAAACTGATACAAAAAATAAAGCAGATAGCTACAGAAAAAAAAAAAAAAAAAATGAAGCACCTGTGATTTTACATAGGGGGACCATCTCCATAGTTTGGTGACACTGCCAGTACAGTATATCTCCAAAATTATAAGAACATACACACACACACACACACACACAGATATATACATATATATATATATATATATATATATATATATATATATATATATGCGCTGAGCCTGTTTTTTGGCACATACTTAATGTTGCATCAACATTTGTGTTTTCAGTGTATTGTGGATGCTGTTTTCCTTGTCAACAAATGTGAATGTTGACATAACATTATATATATATATATATATATATATATATATATATATAGATATATATATATATTTTTTTTTTATTTAACATTTGTTGACCGGGAAAGTCCGACTAGGTTCCACAGAGCCTGTTTTCAGCGGAGGCCCGGGGAGAAATGCTCCATATATATATATATATATATATATATATATATATATATATATATATATATATATATATATATACATATATATATGTGTGTGTGTGTGTGTGTGTGTGTGTGTGTGTGTGTGTGCACCTGTGAGGGTATGACATGGGATGTGATGAAAAAAAAAACATTTCTAGCTCATATTTAAAGCTTCCTACTAGATGAAGATAGTATTAAAAAGAGCATCTACAGACTGAACATTTCAAAGTCAAAAAGATACATCCTTGGATCCTTAGTGTTTATTAAAATTCAATTAAAACTTTTGTAATTAACTATCACTAAAAAGATTAAAAGTGCATATGTTGCATGCACAACTACATACAGTAATGCCTGCCCCAAAAAGAAGGAAACCTATCTTAAATAGTCAACTCTACATTTTGGCCAAGATTCATAAAGCTGAATCTACAGGCAGCAGACAGTTTTCCCTGCATAAAGAGACTGCACTGCAGTGGAACAAAGACATAAACAACTATGCTGTGACACATCACAGATATAGGTGAAAGATGTGCTTTAAAGAGGTTTATAAGAAGAATGTGAAAGTTTGTAAGTGATGCACATCTACATAATTCAGCTGGGCAAGATAGATACTGGCCTGAAACCTCAGTGCAAGTCATGTGTTAGAAATACTGAGAATGCATAGAAAAGCTATAATAGGTTTTATAACCACTGCTATTAAATATCTCAGAGAAAAACATGTGAACAATCAGTCAGTGGTTGCCCAGTAAAAAGGACAAGTTATGTTTATAGATTTATAGGTTGTTGGTCTGGATGGATGACTTGTAGCCTAGCTCATGCAATACCCACTACATGTTACCACTTTCTATAAAGAAATGAGGGGTAGCCCAGTGGGTGTATTTACAGTCACCCATCCATTCATCCAGGTTATATTTGAAGAGGGTTAAGGAGATACTTTAGTTTGAAGTGGATGTCTGTTCTAGAGAAGAATTCTTTTGGTGAGTTGGATTCTAAGATGGCTGCCAACTAGATAGCACACACTTCAGTTTGCTCCACCTTCTAACTATGAATTTAACTGCATCTAAGGCTACTGCTGCAGCAAACATCTACAAAAAAGCATCCCCTGTGAAATTAAAACTAATATCTTATCTGAGTGAAGCTTATTTTTAACCTATGAGTGTAAAAATAAGAAATACATACCGTGGATCTGGGAGATGACTAAGCAGTGATTCCTTTACATGTGCTGGGGCCTGTAATTAGCAAGTAGCAGCTATAAAGGAGAAAAGAAGCAAACTTTTACACAACAAAGAAAAATGGATCAAATGGAAACACACATCTAAGACAAGATTATCTCAAATTGCTTCCCTTGAAAAAAAAACTATCACTAAGAGGCAGAAAACTACCAAATCACAAGCTGAAGTTTCAAAGCATCAAATGAAACCAAAAACCGATCAATCTTTTGACATGGAGGAACTAAAAGCAGCCTTGAAACCTCTGCAAACAGAAATACAATATTTCTCTTCAAAACTTAGTGTTTGGCAACAACTTAGATCAAATAATAACCAGACTGGATAAAAATGAGGCAAGGATACTGAGTAATGAGACAACGATAGAAGAAATACAGAAAGCTGCTTCCATCACTGAAAACTCTGTCAAATAAATGCAACAAAAACTGGTTGATCTTGAAGCTAGAGCAAGAAGAAATAATGTATTGATCAGAGGTATCCCAGAAAGGTATGAGCAATCACAACTAACTAATGTTGCAAAAGAAATCTTTGATCTACTTCTTGATAACAAAGAACTATCTCAAATAATTGTTATTGAAAGAACACTCTGAGAAAATCTCAAACTCTGGATGCCCCCAGACAAATATATGCAAGAATTCTTAATGCTTCACATGCTCAACCAATAATTCAAGCTGCAAAAACAAAAGAAAACACATAGTATGGAATGGCTGCAAGATAACCTTTGCTCATGATCTACCTCTAATGTTAAAACAGTTAAGACAAGTCCTATCACCTTACAGAACCTAGTTACTAAGCAAAAATATCAGATTCCAAATGAAATATCCAGCTACTCTGCAATTTCAATATAATGGCTTAAATTATGCAGTAAAAAATTGGGAGGGTGGCCTAATGGTTAAGGTGTTTGCCTTACAAACACAAGGTGCAGGGTTTGAATCTCACAAGGGATAATTGGCTAGGCTTAAAATGGCTTGCAAGGGCAGTTAGCCTAGTACTAACCTATAAACCTATTTAGGAAAATGGCTTTTCTCAAAGCCTTTAAAGAACTGCCATGAAGTAGTGTGCTTTAACCTCAAAAGGATCCTAACACAATGAGTAAATACTTCTATACATCTGAGCATGCTAAATTGACTTAAATGACAAGCCTCCGGATTTATGAAACCCTTTATAGCATGCAGGTTTAGTTTAAGAGCTTTTTTCGGCAATATGGCTGACGTGCGATCCAGGAACAAGCTCCCAGGATGTGCACATAAGTTCTTAGGCTAATCCTGCACGGACCGAGCTCCTGTATGCAAATGACCCTCATTTGCAGGTGAAAACCATGCAAATGAGGGTAATATGTGATCCAGGAAGCTGGCAGCTGTCCGTGCAGGACGAGTGCAGTGTGCAGAAATGTACTCGGTTAGTAACCGAGTACAGTTCAGCAATCTACAAAACGAAGCCGTGACAACTCCAAATAAAGGCTGCATATCATTGAAGAAGCATGCCAATGTCCAAGTAGAAGGCCATTGGCATTGCAAAATGTAAAAGAAAAAAATAAACAATGTCTAATTTTATCAATGATCTTGCCTGGTTAAGCATAAGGCAGCGATGTGCAAACCGGATCGGTGGGGGGGGGGGGGGGAATTAATAAAATAAACCTAAAATAAGCATTCTAACTAAAATCAGTATTTTGCCATGCAAGTCAATGGCAGACAGAAGGCAACCTGGCCAGTGTGTAATGGTTGCTAAGGGGGCAGGCTCAGTGTGGGACATGTAACTATGCATTAGCAGGCAATACTATGCAAACGAGGGAAGGTTAGTGAATCCCAGATTTTCCCAGGGTGTGAGGCAGGTCCCAAGAGTGTAAGAGTTTAAATAGCTGGGTGCAAGACTAGGATATAGGTGACATCATGGGGGGTGTGTGTCAGGCATTCTGTAAGTGGATTGGAGACCTGTGGCTTGGGATTGCTCCTAGCGTAAAATAGCTAAGCTAGGGGTGTGTCTAATCCTGCCTAGCACTCTTTACAAAGTGTAAGCGGGTGTGTGCGCCGCGCACCAGGTTGTACAGGAAGAAAAAGGAAGTTAAACCAGGAAAAAGCAGCCCTGTGAACATTTGAGCACTCCGTTCATGCGGCGTGTACACGGGCCTAAACAGGGAGGCAATGGGAAGGGAAAACAGCAGTAGGAAGGTAATCAAAGAGACCTAGTTGAGCTGCCAGGTGAAATGTATCAGAATCAGCTAATCACACAGGAAGCAGACCAGCCCAGCCTAGAACACCACTATAAACCAAGCAAACACCTACCCCCCTGGTTTTTCATACTCTACACCACCGGTGTATACAAGTGGGGAAATTTTAAAACCAAACCTACAAAATGAGAAGGGCTGCAGCAGGCAACATAGAACAACATGTGCAAGAGGCTGAGGGTGGTGAGGATGTCAATGCTGCTGAACAACCCACAGTTAGGAGACAGAGAAGAGTGTACAGACCCAGGGTAACCTATCAGAGGCTACATGAGCTGGAGATAGTGGAGTGCTATAGGGTGGACAGAGACTTCCTACAGCAAATCGTTGAGCTGTGCAGTCCACAACTGACACACCACACTGGCCAAGGGAACCCATCCCAGTGGATACCAAGGTATGTGAAGGCCTAGGTATACTACAACTGGGGATAACATGGGCATCTCACAGGCATCAGCATCCAGAGTATTCCACCAATTCCTGGATGCCTTGTCAGCACATACCAGTGAGCATGTATATTTCCTCAACACACGTGAGGTGTTGACCCGCAATATGCATCTCTTCCACCAAATAACTAAGTACCCTGGGGTAGTGGGTGCTATAGACTGCATGCACTTACACATCAAAGCAGCACCTGGTGAGTAGGGTAGGGCCTATATCATCTGCAGGGGCATCCCATCCATCAACTGCCAGGTCATATGTGATGCCCAGGGCATTATATTGAATGTGTGTGCTGACTGCCATGGAAGCTATGATGATTCACACATATGGGAATGGATGCAGCTGTACCACAGATTTGCTGATGTTGACATCCCCTACGGTCACCTAGTGGGGATGCTGGGTACCCACTGGAGCCATGGCTGATGACACCCATCAGAAATGCACACACACCTGAACAACGATGCCATAATGCTGCACACGCACAGGCCAGACATATAATAGAGCATGTGTTTGGGATGCTCAGGTCACGGTTCTGGTGTCTGGACACATCCGGTGGAGCCCTGCAGTATTCACCAGCTACATGTACCCAAATAGGAATGGTATGTGCTATGCTACACAATATGATCCTGCGGAAACAGCTGCAGCAGGAACAGCATGGGACAGGGCCACACAGCACCCCACCAATGCCAAGGCCTGTGCAAGTACAGAGTGACTCAGAGCAGGAGCAACCTGAGCCTGCTCCAGTAGGCAGAAGGGGGCATGCCCAGTATGCCCTGGCCTTGGCAAAGAGGCAATGCATAGCATATGCACTGACACAGTAGGGCTCCAAGGAATGACACCTCTCTCTGACTCACACAGACAGTAAAAAAGGGATGCAAAACAAGACACTACCTGTGCCTAACCATGTATAGGAGTGTACTATGTGCATCTGACATAGGCAGCCCTCCAGCACCATCCACAAGTCCGGCACACCCTCAAGGTAAGTCCATCAACCTACCAACCTACCAATTTCAAATGGAGTAGAATGTGTTTTTACCTGCAGCTATGGTATGGATGTGAACATGCAAGGGAATTGGGTGGCCGAATGTCAAGGCAGCAGAGAATAGACATCCATAGTGGCAGCATGCGATCTGTAACACATACTGGAGTCACCACAGTAGCCAGTACTACACAGGGTGACAAAACCACTGCAGGAAATGGCCTGAGCAACAGGGGTGTCCATAAGAGCCACACATACCAGTCAGGAAGGATCCCATACCCACCAACAGTCTCAGCCAGCAGGACAGGGGAAGACAAACACAAACAAATGCTGTACTATGGCCTCCGAATGTGCCCTATGGTTAACCCTTCCCCCAGGCCTACACAGACAGGCTGCAGCAGGCCAAGCAGTTGGATGTAAGCTGTGAAGGCTAGGAAATTAGACACTAATATGTAGGTAAGCAAAGCTAGGATTTGTACTACACTGGTAAGTCCTAGCCAGCAGGATAGGTAAGACTACAGATGGAAATGGAGTACCTGACTTACCAGTACAGTCCTAGCAAATGTGTACAAGTGTCAGGTGTGCCCACCCCCATCCAACGTTCACATAGAGTAACAGTCAGGTGTGCCCCCCCACTCCTGTGTAGAACAGTAGAAACAGTCAGGTGCCCCCCCGCTATGCAGTGATGTAGCAACAGTCAATGGCAAATGACTGATGGATACACTTCAGACACAGCATGCTATCCGTTGGTGTACAACAAAAGGTCAGCACCACAATAAAAACAACCTGGACATGGTCAACACATGCAGCACAAATGGCCATACTGGGCATGCTCACACACTTACAGGAATGAAGGCAATGTCAGTCAACAACATACTGAGAGGTCATACTGGGCATGCTCACACACCAGTACCTGTCAGCATAACAGACTATGTGGTTTACGTGCCAGTTGTGCAACAAGACTGTACAAGGAAGCAGCCATCTAGTAGCTGTATACTCGCACCTGTGACATATGACCTCTTGTGTGCCCGCATGTGGCATGTCAACTCCTACTTGAAAGGGGTATTGCCCATGCACAATCTGCCTTCCCCATAGCAGTAGTATGACAGGCCTGCTGAGGTCATCCAATGTGAGTTACACCTTTGGGAGAGCTATAGCTCAGTAAAATGCATGGCGCTTCTCATGTACACGGACAACACTCTCCTCCTCCAAACAGGTTCAAATATATGTGAGAGATGCAACTATTTAGCCAAACTGGAGGCTGAGCTCTCTCATCTCAAAACTGGTGTAACCAGTCAGGAGGAGAAGGTAACCTCACACAACACAATTCCAGTATCACATAGTCCCACCACATCAGCGAACCAAACACATAAATACACAAAAAAATACTCGGAGGCTCTAAATAAAAATCTACCTAAGCAACAGAGACCTCCAAAGCAGACATCCAAGCAAACGCTACCTCAAAACAAAACACGCACAACACATAGCCCACAAAGTCAGTGTGCCAAGCAGCCACAGCCCTTAAGGCTGAATAACACACCTGATACTCTTGTAATAGGTGACTCTATTGTCAGACACACTGACGTCCCACTCACCAGGCTGAATAAAGAGAAGGTCACAGTGAGCTGTCTGTCAGGTGCTAGGATCTGCCACATAACGCAAGCACTCAGGTCACTCCAAAGCAAATACAAATATGACTCAGTCATTGTACATGCTGGTGTGAATGACCTGAGACGTACCTCCCTGGACTACATGGAAAGAGACATAGAGGAGCTCTCTGATCATGTAGCCCAGGCTGGTATGACCCTGACCTTGAGCAGCATCTTACCCTCACCTAGAATGATGCCACAGTACAAAGACAAAATGATCAATTTTAACAATTGGCTAAAATTTTGGTGTCATTCAAAGGGGATCCAGTGTCTGTCAGCCTGGGATGACATGCTCGATAAGCCATGTTGCTTCGCTAAGGACGGCTTGCACCTGTCACCACTGGGCTTTCAGATATTGGCAAAGGCTCTTGCCACCCCCATAGTGCCTTTTTTAGGCAAGGCTCAAAAGTCAAACCCACCCCCATAGACAGCACAAGGAACAAGAAACTAAGGGTAATGCTGCTTAATGCCAGAAGTCTTAACCTCAAGATGCATGCACTCGAAGCTCTCCTCAGTATGGAGAACATCGATATCTGTGCAGTGACATAAACCTGGTTCAAGGCTCCAGAGAGCACCCCAGCACTACCAGGCTATACCTCATATCATGCTTTTCAGCTCCAAAACCCGGACCGAACCACAAAAGGAGGGGGAGTTTCCATATTTATCAAGGATATCCACACCTCCAGGTTAGTGTCATTGCACGAAGTATCAGAGACCATCCATGTGCAACTAACAGTGGGCAAGACTGCTTTTCAGTTTATAGCATCCTACAGACCACCCTCTCAAAGTCAGGAATCCCACTCAGCTTTCCTGATAACATTGGAGAACATGAAGATCTCTCCGAACACCATTATATTGGGCGACTTCAACTACCCAAACATTGACTGGGAGCACTACTCAAGCCCCAGCACCTTAGCCCAAAGGTTCCTGGAAATTATAAACTCAAATGCTATGGAACAACTAGTCACCACTCCCACAAGAGGGGACAACATACTAGACCTGATCATTACCAACATGGGGACTCTATGCTCCACACCAGAAGTATATTCCTCATTGGTAAGATCAGAAAATAAATTAATTTCACTGGATGTCCACATCCCGACCCCACCCCCAGCCCAGAAATCCACAGTGAAAAACTTCTCAAAAGTGAACTTCTCACTTCTCAAAACTGAAGTGGAATCCTTCAAGGCCCCAGGGCCAGTGGAAACTATGGCCCAAACTGCAGAATCCTATATAAACACATTCTACGGATATCTCCAGGAATGCATGGATCATGCTATCCCAAACAAAACCAAGACCCAATCATCCAAAGGCAGGCGTCCAGTCTGGTGGACCCCTGCCATAAATAAACTGTACAACAGAAGGAGGAAGCTACTACATGACAGAGCAAAATCCCTAATAGGGAAGGCATCTCTGATCAGTACTAGCAAAAAATTACGATCCCTCATAAAATCCTCCAAGGCCAGCTTCGAGAGAAAAATTGCACAGGACACCAAAGACAATCATAAGGCTTTTTTCAGTTATGTTAGGAACCTGGGATGCAACTCCCAGACTTGTTCTGAGTTGATTCTAAACGACAAAAAATACACTGAACCCACAGACATCACCAATATCCTGGCAGACAGGTTCAGTGCAAACGTCACCCCCCTCCCCCCAAAAGAGCAAGTATCTATCCCAGCAGAGGGCTGCCTCCCAAACATCTCTGATGCTCAGGTGAAGGCTGCCCTCTCCAAAGCAAAAAACACTGCTTCCATGGGACCAGATGGTGTCCCAGGTTGCGTCCTACATGAACTCCAAGAGGAACTAATCCCTCAAATAAAACAGCTATACAATCTCAGCCTCACTACAGGATATGTGCTCACAGAATGGTGTACAGCAACAGTGGTCCCACTCCACAAAGGTGGAGCCTCTACAGATCCTGGAAATCATCACCCCATAAGCCTAACTAGCTTAGTCTGCAAGGCTATGGAGAGGATCATCATGGAGCTTATAAACAAAAACATTGGGGACCTACAGACACTAGATCCTGCCCAGTTCGGCTTTGTCAAGGGCAGATCCTGCCTTTTGAACCTGGTTGACTTCTTCAAAGCAGTCACCAAAGCCATAGATGAAGGGAAGGTAGTCCACACAGCCTATCTGGACCTTGCAAAGGCATTTGACACAATACCCCACTCGGGCATCATAGATAAGCTATCCAGCTTAAATATAAACCCCTATGTCACAAGATGGGTCGCAAACTGGCTCAAAGACAGAACCCACAGAGTGAGAGTTGCTGGAGCCATGTCAGACTCGAAACCGGTCACAATTGGCATCCCACAGGGTTCTGTCCTGGGACCACTCTTGTTCGGTATATACTTTTCCGAGGTACAGGCAAATGTGGGAGGACTATGGCTCACCAAGTTCGCAGACAACTGCAAACTGGGCGCCATAATCGACTCTCCAGCTGACACAAACATCCTTCAAAAAGGTCTCACAGAGACAGATATCTGGTGCCAGCGCCATGGTTTAGAGCTAAATGCCAAAAAATGTATAGTCATACCCTTTGGCAAAAACAATGTGCCCACAAATTACCACATAGGCAGAAACCCATTAAGTTCAGAGAAAGTTATTAGGGACCTGGGGACTCAAGTTGATAGCAATCCCTCCTTTGAAAACCACATTGCCAAAGTGGTTAGAAAGACCTTCTACATAGCCCACCTCATTACAAAGGGTTTCACATCTAGATCAAGAGAGGTAATCGTGCCCCTTTATTCATCCCTCATCAGGCCCATCATAGAATACAATGCCCCTTTTGGGATGTACCTTACCCGACACCTGCAGCAATTAGAAAGACCCCAAAAGTATCTCACCAAGAGGATCAAGGGTCTCAAACAGATGCCATATGCTGCTCGGTTAAAAAAACTTCAGCTCTACTCAGTTGCATACCGCCTACTTCGAGGCGATCTATGCCTGACATACAAAGCTATGTCAAATCCAGAATTAATGGACATGCTCCACCTCAGTAAATCTAAATCCCTTAGAGCCACACGCTCGAGGGACTTGAACCTCAGCACAGAAATAAATAGAACTTGCTGGAGGGACAGGTTCATAACCCAGAGGCTCCCTTCACTCTGGAATAGAATTCCAGTTCATGTGAGGCAGAGCACCTCACTGAATCTCTTCAAGAAGATTCTCGATAGGTGGATGGGGGATCGTAGGTTTGTCCCAGGGATTACTCCCATGTCACTATGAGACAGAGGCACAGTAAACTAAACCTTAAAAAGGGCACAGTATACTCAAATCAAGGGGTGGCGTAAGCCATACAGAATTGGGCTAGACTTATAATTGCCCCAGGGCAGATAGCCTAGTATGAACCTATGAACCTATGAACCTATGAACCATACCTCTCAACCTGGAATCATCAAAAATCTGGACACGGCCCATGAAAAATAGGTACAAATCTGTATACTGATTAACATAAAGTTAGCATACATAATTATGTAACCCCACCCACTCCAATGGAATTGTGGGATATCAACTTTCAAATGCAAACTGAAGAACAGACAACAAAAATATGGCACTAGTGTCCCCCTGCAGCCATTCCAATTTCCCATTACCTGACTATTTTGCCCCATTTACCATAAACACTAATGTGCATACTGCTTTGCTTCTACATTGATTATTTGGATTTTATTTTTACATTTTATAGCACAATGCACACATACTAATAGACATCTGCTAAACAAAGCAATACTGAAACAAAGCAATACTGTCTCGCAATGAAAATAAACATAGCATTAAAACTTCTCTGCCCTTGAAACTCACATTCATTAAAACAGTAGTGAAACCTACATTCAAAGAATATGCATCTGGCCAGTGGCGGATAAAGATTACTTTTGGTCTGTTTTCAAATCATAGGCCCCATGCACACGAAACATACATGTGTTCCTTGATACACCTTCCTGATTGTATTAAATTACATTCCTTGTATAATGCAGCACACTTGTTAGAGCATGGTTTAAATTTATTGTTTTGAGCATTTTTTCCAGTAGACAATGAAAGAAAATGCATGAACCAATAATGACAAAACTGCCCAATTCAGGACATTTCCACCATAAAAATCTACTCAGACTTCTACAATCCACCAGTATCAGCAACTATGCATATTCTCTGCTGAAGTAAAAGTCATCTAAATAATTCCACATTCAAGAGATATGTAAGATCTGTAACTAATGAAGAAATTGCTGCTAGCAAACAACTTAATATTTCATTGTTTCATCTACAAATAAAGTGCCTGTTGCCCTTGAGGAATCAGTAAATAACTCCACCAAAGAGGACATTCTCAGGACTGCAACATCCACCACCACCTCCTTTAAGAGTACAACACACAATACAGTATCAGTAATCCATCTGCATTGAGGAATCAATAAGTACCTCCACCAAAGAGGACATTCTCAGGACTGCAACATCCACCACCACCTCCTTTAAGAGTACAACACACAATACAGTATCAGTAATCCATCTGCATACTGTGGGAGTAGAACCCACAGCCTTCTGCACCAAAAGCAAGCATTTTACCTGTTGTTCTACTAACAACACAAAATGACTTGGCATAAGCAGCATTACATGTCTCCCCCCTGAAGAACTAGGCAGCACAAAACGTGTGAAAAAAGCCAAATTTTATTGGGGAGGGGGGGGCAAAAGCCCAAAACCAGGGAGGGACACATAGTGTGATAAACTAATAAGGTAGGTGTTTGAACCCCAGTTCTGACAACTGTATATGTGTGTTTGACTGGGTCAAGAGCAATGCTTTTTAGGCTACTTACACTCTATACAATACAAATACACTACTTTGCCACAGCTGCTAATGTGGCGTGTCCTGTAACCGCCTACTGGTGTAGTGTGATAAACTAGTTAGGAAGGTATTCGAATCCCAGCCGTAGCAATTGTGTGTGTGTCTGACTGGGTAGAGAGCAATGTGTTTTAGGCTACTCACACTCCATGCAATACAAACACACTACTTTGCCAAGGCTGCTGATGTCACTCATCTAGAAGTATACCTCTGGGAAATTGATAGCGCAGTAATCGCCATGGTGGGTCCTGCAACTGCGTACTGCTGTTCGAACCCCAGCTCTGGTGTTTGTGTGTGTGTCTGACTTTGTAGAGAGCAATGCTTTTTAGGCTACTCACACTCCATACAATACAAATACACTACTTTGCCAAGGCTGCCGATGTCACTCATTTTGAAGTACACCTCTGGAAAATTGATAGCCCAGTAATCTCTGTAGCATGTTCTGTAACGGCGTACTGCTGTAGTGTGATTTAGAATGATGGTAGTGTCCCATCTCCATCCATGCCAGTTCCAGATGTGATGTGTGTGTCTCAGTGTCTGTGTATGGAGCAATGCATTATAGGCTACTCACTCGCAGTACATTACAAATGCTCTACTTTGGTAGTCCTGCTGATGTCATTAATTGTGAAATACACCTTTGGTGATGACAGACTTCAGTAATGTCCATGGCGCGTAATATAACTGCATAGTGCTGTAGCGTAGTAAACCAGCTAGGTAGGCATTCTACTCCCAAACATGACAGGTGTGTGTTTTTAAATTGCATCCTGTGTAGAGGTGGTTGTGAGTCTGTGACACCTGTGGGCAATATGGAGGGTTTTTTCTAATTTCATTTATGGTGGCCCTACTATATATCACAATGTCAACCATACAGGGATAACAGATGTAACTGGCTGAGAGGCCAGGGTGCAAAGCCATACCCATACATGTGACATCAAGGCCTGCCAATCACAGTTAGCAACCCCACTGTGCCTTCACATGTGACTCACAACAGACATACCATGCCTGACAACATGGCATGTATACATCTGAATCAAACACATAAACACACTAAGACATACACGGAGGCTCTGAGTAAAAATTTACCTAAACAGCAGAGGCCTCCAAAGCAGACACCCAAGCAACTGCAAACTCAATACACCACACAAACAACACATAAACAACAAAATCAGTGTGCAAAGCAGTCACTGCCCTTAAGGCCAAATACAACACCAAACATACTTGTCATAGGTGACTCCATAGTCAGACACACTGACGTCCCACTCACCAGGCTGAACAAGGAGAGGGTCACGGTAAGCTGCCTATCGGGCGCTAGAATCCGCCACATAACACAAGCACTCAGGTCACTCCACGGCAAGTACAAGTATGACACAGTCATTGTCCATGCTGGTGTGAACGACCTGAGACGTACCTCCCTGGACTACATGAAAAGAGACATAGAGGAGCTCTCTGATTATGTAGCCCAGGCAGGTATGACCCTGACCCTGAGCAATATCCTTCCTTCACCAAGAATGATGCCACAATATAGTGACAAGATGATCAGCTTTAACAATTGGCTTAATTTCTGGTGTCATTCAAAGGGGATCCAGTGCCTGTCTGCCTGGGATGACATGGTCGACAAGCCACGCTGCTTCGCAAGGGATGGCTTGCACCTGTCACCCCTGGGATTCCGGATATTGGCTAAGGCTCTTGCCACCCCCATAGTGCCTTTTTTAGGCAAGGCTCAAATTCTAAACCTACCACGCTAGAAAACAAAAACGTGAAGAAACTAAGGGTAATGCTGCTCAATGCCAGAAGTCTAAATCTCAAAATGCACGCACTCGAGGCCCTTCTTAGTATGGAGAACATTGATGTCTGTGCTGTGACTGAAACCTGGTTCAAGGCTCCTGAGAGCACCCCGGCACTATCAGGTTTCATCTCATATCATGCGTTCCGGCCCCAAAACCCGGACCACACCACAAAAGGAGGGGGTGTATCCATATTCATCAAGGATACCCACACCTCCAGGTTGGTGGCTATGCACGAAGCATTGGAAACCATCCGGGTGCAATTAACCATAGGCAAAACTGCTCTACAATTTGTAGCATGCTACAGGCCACCCTCTCAAACTCAGGAAACCCACACAGCCTTCCTGAAGACACTGGAGGGTATAAATGTATCACCAAACACCATCATATTGGGTGACTTCAACTACCCGAATATAGACTGGGAACATTACTCAAGCCCAAACTTTCTAGCCCAAAGGTTCCTGGAGTTCATAAATTCAAATGCCATGGAACAACTAGTCACCGTCCCCACAAGAGGAGAAAATATACTAGATCTCATCATCACGAACATGTGGACAAAATGCTCCACACCGAAGTATATCCTCATTGGTGAGATCAGATCATAAACTAATCTCACTAGAAATGCACATCCCGGCCCCATCCCAAACAAAAGAGACCACAGTGAAGAACTTCTCTAAAGCAAACTTCACACTACTCAAGACAGGTGTGGTATCCTTCAAGGCACCGAGCCAATGGAAACCACAACCCAAGCTGCGGAAGCCCTTACAAATGCCTTCTATGAACACCTTCAGGACTGCATGGATCAGGCAATCCCAAATAAAACCAAGACTCTTTCCACCAAGGGCAAACGTCCAGTCTGGTGGACCCCAGCCATAAACAAACTTTACAATAAGAGGAGAAAGCTATTACATGATAGAGCAAAATCCCAAAAAAGGAAGGCATCTTTGATCAGCACTAGCAAGAAACTACGATCCCTCATAAAATCATCCAAGGCCAACTTTGAGAGAAAAATTGCCATAGATTCAAAAGACAATCATAAGGCCTTCTTCAGCTATGTCAGAAACCTGGGTGGAAACTCCCAGATATGCTCAGAATTAGTCCAAAATGATACAAAAATCACTGAACTCACAAACATTGCCAACATACTGGCAGACAGGTTCAGCGCAAACTTCACCCCCCTCTCCCCCCCAAAAGGAGAGATAACTATCCCAACTGAGTGTAGCCTCCCAGACATCTCAAATGCGCAGGTGAAAGCTGCTCTCTCTAAAGCTAAAAACACAGCATCAATGGGACCGGATGGGGTCCCCGGCTGTGTGCTACATGAACTTAATGAAGAACTAAACCCGCACATAAGGCAGCTGTTTAATCTTAGCCTCACCACAGGATATGTGCCCAAGGAGTGGCGTACAGCAACTGTGGTCCCACTCCACAAAGGCGGTGCCTCTACGGACCCTGGTAATTACCGCCCTATAAGCTTAACAAGCATGGTCTGCAAAGCTATGGAGAGGATCATAATGGAACTCATAAACAAGGACATAGGGGACTTGCAGACCTTGGACCCAACCCAGTTTGGCTTTGTCAAGGGCAGATCTTGCCTTTTGAACTTGGTCGACTTCTTCGAAACAGTCACCAAGGCCATTGATGAGGGAAAGGCAGTCCATACAGCCTACCTTGACCTTGCAAAGCTTTGACACAATACCCCACTCGGGTATTATAGAGAAACTTACCAGCTTAAATGTAAACCCATATGTCACAAGATGGGTTGCAAACTGGCTAAAGGACAGAACCCACAGGGTTAGAGTTGCTGGAGCCATGTCAGACTCCAAGCCGGTTACAAGTGGAGTCCCACAGGGCTCAGTCCTTGGCCCCCTATCGTTCGGCATCTACTTCTCAGAAGTACAGACAAACATAGGAGGACTATGGCTGACAAAGTTTGTGGATGACTGCAAACTGGGTGCCATAGTGGATAGTACATCGGACGCAGACATCCTTCAGAGGGGTCTCATGGAAACTGATAGCTGGTGCCAGAGCCATGGCCTGAAGTTAAACGCAAAAAAGTGTATAGTCATACCCTTCGGGAAAAACAAGGTAACCCCAAGCTACCATATAGGTGGCAACCCACTAAGCACAGAAGAGGTTATAAGGGACCTGGGGACCCAGGTTGACAGTGACCTCTCGTTTGACACTCACGTTGCTAAAGTGGTTTGAAAGACCTTCTACATTGCCCACCTGATCATGAAGGGATTCACATCCAGATCAAGTGAGGTCATTGTTCCCCTGTACTCTTCACTTATCAGACCAATGATCGAGTACAATGCCCCATTCAGGATGTATCTCACCCGACACCTGCAGCAATTGGAGAGACCCCAAAAGTTCCTCACCAAAAGGATAAAGGGACTCCAAAACCTGTCATATGCTGCCAGACTGAAGAAACTCCAACTCTATTCAGTTGCATACCGTCTGCTCAGAGGTGACCTGTGCCTGACATACAAGGCCATGACCAACCCGGAATTAATGGACATGCTCCGCCTCAAAAAAACCAAATCCACCAAAACCACTAGAGCAAGAGACTTAAACCTTAGCATGGATATAAATAGGACGTGCTAGAGGGATAGATTTATCACCCAAAGACTCCCCATGCTGTGGAATAAAATCCCGGTCCATGTGAGGCAGAGCACCTCGCTGGCTCTGTTCAAGAGAAATCTTGACCGGTGGATGGGAGATCGTAGGTTTACCCCGGGAATCATCTCTGTGTCACTATTGGACATAGGCAAAACAAACTAATGGGCACAGTATTTCTAACATAAGGGGCGGCGTAAGCCACATATCTTTGGGCTAGGCTTATAAATGCCCTAAGGCAGTTAGCCTAGTATAAACCTATGAACCTATGAACCTATGACAGATGACACTGACATCAGAAAATGCTGTTAACATGCTACCAATGTGGGTGCAGGGTAAATCTGCTGACCAGTACCACTCCCTGCCACACGTGGACAAGACTGGCACATCTGATGATAGGTTGTGCTCACAGTATGGGCCAGACACCCCAGGTACAGTTCCACATGTCACTGTACGTGCATGTGGGATGTGTGCACACCCTAGACACCATCCAATTCAGGGACTAGGGAACACATACATGGCAAGTGATGCACAACATTGGCCACACACAATGGTCACCCAGGTGCCTGGAAGATGGATGCAATACCCACCTTGTGCGGGCAAATGCAGAAGCTAAAGGCCTGTGCCACAATGCAGACCATTGTCATTTGGGCTTATGCCAAGGTATACCCATTGCCTACCCTTGTAAAGCCTGCTGGCACTGTTAGCCAACACACACCAGTGCAGACATGCACCCCATGTATGTCTGAACTGGACCCTGTGTATTCATGTGTGTGTTGTATGGTGCATATGTCCCCATCCACATGCACTACTCCCCCCAGGGTACAGTGGAGCATGTCACCTTATGTCTGACACCCCCTGATACTCACTGCCCATACGACCTCCATATCCCTGGTGTGGTGCATGTGTTCCCTGCACATTGATATGTTGCAGCAATCCCAATAGAGATGGGTTGCACTCCTGGCCCTGCCAAGTGTGTTAATGTGTGTGCGTCCCTGTGTGAGTGTGCCTGTGCTGATGCTGACACCTGTTCATGCAGACAGGCACATGTACATTACCTACTGTATATCTACTATATCCCTGCAGCAGATGTCACTCACCATCACATATATGTTCGGAGTGCTCCCCACCAGATAACCCATGTGGCGCATCCAATAACAGCATCGGACTGTGATAGCACTACATAGCTGTTGGGTGTTTGATACCCTGTACTGGTAGGTGTGTGACACAAACATGCATTGGTTTTACCCTCCCTTCCCCTCCCTGACATGCATTCACCTCTGTCTGCCTCCCCCACACCCTCTCTGGTGGATGTGGAGGCCCGTACCTGCATTGCTTAGGCAGCAGCATGTGTATTTAACATGATGCTCATGATCAGCTGATGGCCTCTGCACTTATTGCAGGCCTTCCCTAGCCAATTGTGTGTGGAACAGGTGTGGTAACATTCCCACAGCCAATTGCATGGAAATGCATCCACTACCTGGGTACATCCTGGTGGTGTTGGCCCTTGTCTGTCACTGTGAGCAGGAGCTAGAACTGTCGTTTGGCAAACAGCATTTTAGATGGGTTGTGGATTTATCTCTAACAACATACACTGTGGGAAGAGGGCAACAAACAGGAGGGGGATGTTCCTGACCTGCCTACGAACTGTAAGTGCTGCTATACTGCATGTGGAGTAATGTTGGATTAACAGTGTTTGTCTGGATATGCCTGTCATACATGTCACAATACCTGCCATGTCAGTTCAATGTATATCAGGAATTCCCATTTGCAGGCTCATCAGCAGACTGGGCAGTGTTGTGCCTTTGGTGTCATGTGTTAGCCACGATACAGCTGTCCTTGGAATGCAGAAGGTACTGTGAGGAATGCAGTATTTTGATGGTGAAGGCCGTGACAGTTACTGACGACATATCCCTCATTGGACATATGTTGTGACAAACCCCATTACAATGGTAAATTAATGGGGGTATCACAGCGACATGTGTATGCTGGCCCTGTGTATGTGCTGTCAGCCACACCTCTGTCAATCTTTGTACATATGTCATGTATGAAGTGGTGCATATGTGCTGTACACCGTAAACAGTGTCAACATGTGTGATAACACGCCAGTGATATATCAGAGTGCTACATATGTCATGTACAGTACAGGTTACACTTAATGCCATACCCTGGAAATCCTGTGGATGTTTGTACAGTACTGACAGCTGTGTAGTGATGGTGAATGTTGGCAGTGTGTGTATTGTTCATATGTACTGTGGCCTGTGTACAGACTGTGGTAGATGTCATTGTCCTAGCTCCCCTTCTATCTGTTGCTACATGCTGTCCCACTGTATGGTACCATATTACCTTACATGTGTGTAGGGCCATGCACACACTTGTCCCATATGACAAATAGCCATCAGATTGGACTGTGTAGCAGCCCAGTATTTGTAGGGTCATGCTGTGAGTGGCACATATAAGGATAGTGTAGGACAGATAGTCCATATACTGTACTAGTATGCTAGTGTACCAGACTTGGCTGTGTCCACATTTGATGTGGGTATGCACTGTCACATAGGTATAGCCTACCCTGTGCAGTGACATGGCTGTTGAGTCTGCTATATATGCAGGTACTGTACCATGATAACCTTAGGATGTCTGTCAGTAGCCAACGGCACACATGTTATGAGCATATGTCACCTTCCACACACACAGTGTCTGTGACAGCAATCCCAATGACAGTAGCAAAAGTCTACTAATATACCAGCTATACATACCTAACATCCCCCTGCACTATTACATTGGGAATACAGGGGCTGGGGTAGGGCTTCACTCCATGTCCAGGACATATGGTGGGATGATATGGACATGTACGTATCCAGATAGCCATATACATATATATATATATATATATATATATATATATATATATATATATATATGTATGTATATATATATATATATATATATATATATATATATATATATATATATATATATATATATATATATAGATATAGATATATATGACTACACATGTGTAGTACTTCCAATTAACACTGTCATGGCAACCACCCACTATGAATCCCTACATCAAGTGAGCGTATTCCCTGTACATTCCCTATGTGATGGACATCGTTCCTGTGTGTGGGCATCAATGTTACAGACAGCAGGTAGCAATACCTCTTACAGGAGTACCTGCACACTCAGAGCAGCCACATATATGTAGGAGGATCAGGGCATACAGACAGACAGACTGTGAGTAGAGTGGTGTAACGCTATGCATAGTACTGGTGTTACAGGGTGTGTGTGTGTGTGTACATACTAGTTTACCTTGGGCTGCAGTTTGTCTGCATAGCTCACTACTGTGGGCCATCTTCTAGCTGGACTGAGGTGTGCCTATCATGTATTGTCTGTCCACAACACAGGTCCTGTGTCAGATATTACACTAACAGCGTGTGTGTTGCATGCTAGCAGTACATGGCTATATCTATTTGTGTACCTGATGTCATATTCCTGCATAAGGGTATGTTGCAACACATCCTGCAACACCAGCATGTTCCAGGGTGTGTTACTGCAATATTGCGGGTATGGCCCTGTGTTCCTGCCTTTGTCCTCCACATATATGGCAGTCTTTGTCCTGCTGTGATAAGGGTATGGGTTGTTAGGTAATGGCCTATCATTTATCACTGCTAGCATTCCTACTATCATCCCAATCATAGCATGGACACCCACAACATTTGTTGGCCAGGGACCATACATGTGACAGATACATTGACATTACCACAAGTAAGGGTGTAATTGGAGGCTGCTGAACTGTATCTGATATTGTTGACTGTCATGTATCATGCAGGCAAATCCATTGTCAAATATTGTACGAATTGAAGTGCTTAGCCTGGACACCATAGTATGATATATGTCCGCGCTGTCTGCATCGACTGTTATGTGGGGGCCTTGCATACATCGCTGGTTATATACATCAACATCCATGTGCTATTAGAAATGGCATACATTATTGTATGGTACACAAATAAAGGTTGTCTGTGTATACATACTTGTGTGTCGTGTCATGTCCTTTGAACTGTAACTGGGTATATGTGCAATGTAAGTATCCCCTTTGTGGGGCTGGTTGCCACACCACACATATCACAGATACCGGTTACAGGGCTTATGGCTGGAGATATACATTTCACCCAGTACGTCCACACTACTGCTACACATGTATGTCTACTAATACCCTTTGTCTGTGTATATGTGCATGTACCCATATATCCCATATATCGTATATATATATATATATATATATATACATATATATATATATATATATATATATATATATATATATATATATATATATATAAACATTCACATGATCGTCAATGTATGGATGTGTGTGCATATCTGTACCATTGTAATATGTATCCCTTCAACATAGTACATTCCCTATGGTACAAGACGTATCTGCATATGTTACAGATTTTGGCCTGCCATGCACAGGTGACATGGATAACTGTTGGAGCATTGTAGCTGTGTTGTAGTGAGTCCTGCTGTCAAGTACTGCATGTGTTAGATATTGGTTTGCATAGCATATCTGTTCGGGCTGGGGGGATTACATTGCAGTAATTACCAGGTGTCTTGCACTGAGAGGGTTTGTGGTCTGCACTGTGGTTGCAGAACAGGTGGCTTACATCCTTCTAGGTTGGGAACTGCTGATTGAGGGCTCAGTGTCTGTTATTCTAAAAGTGTATTAATTCTGGTTTAAGCACTTGGGCTTTCAGGCCAGTTATTTTACATTAAGAGGGTTCGTGGTCTGCACTCTTGTGGGAGGAGAGGCTGGACTCTGCCCTTCTGAGCTGGGAATTTCTGGTTAAAGGCTTATAGTGCATGCATATCTGAACTGCTTCTTACTGAAGTTGGTGCACCTTGTTTGCTGTGGCATAGACTGGATTCGGGCCTGCTGGATCTAGCTTTGTTTGTGTAACTTGAGCACTAATCCAGACATTCTCTAAAGTATTCAATTGTATTTATTACTGCTTGGTTGTAACTTGATTAAAGTGCAGCTATCATTCTAAGTCTTTTGGATTGAGCACTTGGGCTTCGGACCAGTTGTTTTACATTAGGAAGGTTTGTGGCAAGCACTGTGGTGGCAGGACAGGTAGCTTTCATCCTTTTAAGTTGGGAACTGCTGATTGAGAGCCCAGAGTCCAAGTGTATTAGTTCTGGTTTAGGCACTTGGGCTTCAGGCCAGTTATTTTACATTAAGAAGGTTCGTGGTCTGCACTCTTGTGGGAGAAGAGGCTGGACTCTGCCCTTCTGAGCTGGGAATTTCTGGTTAAAGGTTTATAGTGCCTGAATAATTGAACTGTATCTTACTGAAATTGGTACGCCTTGTTTGCTGTAGCATAGACTAGATCCAGGCCTGCAGAATCTAGCTTTGTTTATATGCTTGTTGTTTGTTTGCTTGTTATTTCCCTGGAATGCTAATTCCACCTAATCTGTGACTTCTCAGTGCTTCTGTGGATCACTAGTGATATCTGCATTGCTTACTGTACTTATTTCCTTGTTTCACTTGAAAGAAAGTTACTGTTTGTCATTATTGCATTTAGTTACTTGTAACACATTGCACTCAAGTTACCTGGCACTTGCTCACTAAAGCAATTATATAAGTCAGCACTAAAAATTAAAAGCACTACACCCTCACTCCCCACTGGCCCTTGTTTTCAATTATTAAGGAATTCCCAATATTATTCTAGCATGTCCAAAGGTCAGTTGTCAATCTCCTCTCCGGTCCAGCTGGTGAATCTGGGAATCTTGAGGCAATGTTATAACTGCCTCATGTACACAGACAACCCTCTCCTCCTCCCACATAACACAAATACTTTCGAGAGATGCAGCTATTTAGCCAAACTGGAGGCTGAGCTCTCTCAACTCAGGGCTGGCAAGACCAGACAGGAGGAAAAGGCAACTACACACACCACAAAACCAGCCTCACATAATGCTACCACACCACTAAATCAAACACATAAACACACAAAGACATACTCGGAGGCTCTGAGTAAAAATTTACCTAAACAGCAGAGGCCTCCAAAGCAGACACCCAAACAACTGCTACCTCAAGACACCCCACAAGCAACACATAAACCACAAAATCAGTGTGCAAAGCAGTCACAGCCCTTAAGGCCAAATACAACACCAAACATACTTGTCATAGGTGACTCCATAGTCAGACACACTGACGTCCCACTCACCAGGCTGAACAAGGAGAGGGTCACAGTAAGCTGCCTATCGGGCGCTAGAATCCACCACATGACACAAGCACTCAGGTCACTCCACGGCAAGTACAAATATGACACAGTCATTGTCCATGCTGGTGTGAACGACCGAGCGATACCTCCTTGGACTACATGAAAAGAGACATAGAGGAGCTCTCTGATTATGTAGCCCAGGCAGGTATGACCCTGACCCTGAGCAATATCCTTCCTTCACCAAGAATGATGCCACAATATAGAGACAAGATGATCAGCTTTAACAATTGGCTTAATGTCTGGTGTCATTCAAAGGGGATCCAGTGTCTGTCTGCCTGGGATGACATGCTTGACAAGCCACACTGCTTCAAGGGGCGGCTTGCACCTGTCACCCTGGGATTCCGGATATTGGCTAAGGCTCTTGCCACCCCCATAGTGCCTTTTTTAGGCAAGGCTCAAATTCTAAACCTACCACCCTAGAAAACAAAAATGGGAAGAAACTGAGGGTAATGCTGCTCAATGCCAGAAGTCTAAATCTCAAAATGCACGCACTCGAGGCCCTTCTCAGTATGGAGAACATCGATGTCTGTGCTGTAACTGAAACCTGGTTCAAGGCTCCTGAGACCACCCCGGCACTATTAGTTTTACCTCATATCATGCGTTCCGGCCCCAAAACCGGGACCACACCACAAAAGGAGGGGGTGTATCCATATTCATAAAGGATACCCACACCTCCAGGTTGGTGGCAACGAAACCATCCAGGTGCAACTAACCATAGGCAAAACTGCTCTACAAATTGTAGCATGCTACAGGCCACCCTCTCAAACTCAGGAACCCCACACAGCCTTCCTGAAGACACTGGAGGGTATAAATGTATCTCCAAACATCATCATATTGGGTGACTTCAACTACCCGAATATAGACTGGGAACATTACTCAAGCCCTAACTTTCTAGCCCAGCGGTTCCTGGAGTTCATAAATTCAAATGCCATGGAACAGCTAGTCACTATTCCCACGAGAGGAGAAAATATACTGGATCTCATTATCACAAACATGGGGACAAAATGCTCCACACTGGAAGTATATCCCTCATTGGTGAGATCTGATCATAAAGTAATCTCACTGGAAATCCACATCCCGCCCCCACCCCAAACAAAAAAGACTACAGTGAAGAACTTCTCTAAAGCAAACTTCACACTACTCAAGACTGGTGTGGTATCCTTCAAGGCCCCTGAGCCAGTGGAAACCACAACCCAATCTGCGGAAGCCCTTACAAATGCCTTCTATGAACACCTCCAGGACTGCATGGATCAGGCAATCCCAAATAAAACCAAGACTCTTTCGACAAAGGGCAAACGTCCAGTCTGGTGGACCCCAGCCATTAACAAACTTTACAATAAGAGGAGAAAGCTATTACATGATAGAACAAAATCCATAAAAGGGAAGTCACCCTGATCATTATTAGTAAAAAATACGAGCACTCATAAAATCAACTAAGGCCAATTTTGAGAGAAAAATTGCCATGGATTCAAAGGACAATCATAAGGCCTTTTTCAGCTATGTTAGGAACCTGGGTGGAAACTCCCAGATATGCTCAGAATTAGTCTAAAATGATACAAAAATCACTGAACCCACAGACATTGCCAACATACTGGCAGACAGGTTCAGTGCAAACTTCACCCCTCTCCCCTAAAGGAGAGATAACTATCCCAGCAGTGTAGCCTCCCAGACATCTCAAATGCGCAGGTGAAAGCTGCTCTCTCTAAAGCTAAAAACACAGCATCAATGGGACCGGATGGTGTCCCCGGCTGTGTGCTACACGAGCTAAATGAGGAATTAAACCCGCACATAAGGCAGCTGTTTAATCTCAGCCTTACCACAGGATACATGCCCAAGGAGTGGCGTATGGCAACTGTGGTCCCACTCCACAAAGGCGGTGCTTCTACGGACCCTGGTAATTACTGCCCCATAAGCTTAACAAGTCTAGTCTGCAAAACTATGGAGAGGATCGTAATGGAGCTGATAAACAAAGATATAGGGGGACTTGCAGACATTGGACCCGACCCAGTTTGGCTTCATCAAGGGCAGATCATGCCTTTTGAACTTGGTCGACTTCTTTGAAACAGTCACCAAGGCCTACCTTGACCTTGCAAAGGCTTTCGACACAATACCCCACTCGGGCATTGTAGAAAAATTACCAGCTTAAATGTAAACCCATATGTCACAAGATGGGTTGCAAACTGGCTTAAGGACAGAACGCACAGGGTTAGAGTTGCTGGCGCTATGTCAGACTCCAAGCCGGTCACAAGTGGTGTCCCACAGGGCTCGGTCCTTGGCCCCCTATTGTTTGGCATCTACTTCTCAGAAGTACAGGCCAACATGGGAGGACTTTGGCTGACAAAGTTTGCAGACGACTGCAAACTGGGTGCCATAGTGGAAAGTGCATCGGACATGGATATCCTTCAGAAGGGACTCACGGAAACAGATAGCTGGTGCCAGAGCCATGGCCTGAAGTTAAACGCCAAAAAATATATAGTCATACCCTTCGGGAAAAACAAGGTAACCCCAAGCTACCATATAGGTGGCAATCCACTAAGCACAAAAGAGGTTATCAGGGACCTGGGGACCCAGGTTGACAGTGGCCTTTCTTTTGACACTCACGTTGCTAAAGTGGTTAGAAAGACCTTCTACATTGCCCACCTGATCATGAAGGGATTCACATCCAGATCTAGTGAGGTCATTGTTCCCCTGTATTCTTCACTTATCAGACCAATGATCAAGTACAATGCCCCATTCGGGATGTATCTCACCCGACATCTGCAGCAATTGGAGAGACCCCAAAAGTTCCTCACCAAAAGGATAAAGGGACTCCAAAATCTGTCATATGCTGCCAGATTGAAGAAACTCCAGCTCTATTCAGTCGCATACCATCTGCTCAGAGGTGACATGTGCCTGACATACAAGGTCATGTCCAACCCGGAATTAATGGACATGCTCCACCTCAAAAAATCCAAATCCACCAAAACCACTAGAGCAAGCGACTTAAACCTTAGCATGGATATAAATAGGACGTGCTAGAGGGATAGATTTATCACTCAGAGACTCCCTACGCTGTGGAATAAAATCCCGGTCCATGTGAGGCAGAGCACCTCGCTGGCTCTGTTCAAGAGAAATCTTGACCTGTGGATGGGAGATCGTAGGTTTACCCCGGCAATCATCTCTGTGTCACTGCTGGACAGAGGCACAACAAACTAATGGGCACAGTATTTTTTCATATAAGGGGTGGCGTAAGCCACAAAACTTTGGGCTAGGCTTATAAATGCCTTAGGGCAGATAGCCTAGTATAAACCTATGAACCTATGAACCTATGAACCTTATGGGCCAGGAGTGCGTTCCCATGTGGAAATCATATACACATGTCTATCTGTATATATATATATATATCTATATATATATATATATATATATATATATATATATATATATATTTTTTTTTATGTATATCTGCATAAGTACATATGTTACATCCCCATATATAGAGGGAGAGAACTGGACATTGATATAGCTCTAGCTATGTATATGTATCCATATATATATATATATATATGTGTATGTATGTAGATATATATATATATAGATATATACACTGAACATATTAATCTATCTCTGTATGATTGCTGTTAACATACACATATATATACCTATAGCTGTTTCAGACGAATCATCTCCAGCAATATATGTGTTCTACCACATATAACTGTGTAACTTGCAACATTTGAAGTGTATTATAGCAGGATATGACAGATATTCCTATATGTATCCACATTATGGTGCACTATGTCCGTAATTCTTGCATTAAGAGGTTGTGTGGTTTGTTATTACTACATTCCCTGTGCTGTTGGCTGATTGTGCTGGATGATATGTATGTGGAATTAGTGGTTATGTACATCTGTCATGGTTAAATGGTACATCATGTAGTGTATGATGTGCAGCATCCGGTTGTGGCTCTTCCACAGGCTGTATATTGTGTTTCAGGGCAAAATACCAGCTGTTGGATACAGAGTGAGTTATGGACATTTCAGCGGTCATACGCGGGTGTCTGCATGTATGCACAGAACTAAGCAATGCTAAGCTAGGGTTGCATTACCTTACACTCAGATAGCATCTACTTAGTTCAATCTATGTAGGCAATGCTTACCTCCACACAAATACACGTACTCACACTTACAACTGAGTATCCATGCGTACTACTGCTGTTATGCGCTTACACATGCTTACTAGTGCCTTAGTCAGTATGACACTTCACATGTGCATTTAAGGCATATAGATGTTATTTAGTAGGTTATACAGCACAATGAAGGTAACATATGGATATCACATGGAAAATAGGATGTGCTGCAATGGGACTCGACCCGGGAATGTGTGCTCGTTAGGCGGATGCTCTGGCCACTACCCTATTGCTATTTTGCTTTGTTTGCATATGTCTACCATAATGACATACACATGTTCCCTTCCCCAGGCCCCCGAGCTCTACGTACACAGCATCCATCCATTCCTCGGTTGCTGGCCCTGCCATACTACACCTCCACACATTTCCCTCTCTGCACGTCTCGATACACCTCCAGTATACTGTCCCCATCCAAGTGTCTGCAGTCTCCTCATCTGTTTAGTCCATGTACATACCAGCCTTCCCCTGATCCTCCTCCGATACTGGTGGTGACATTGATGTGACCCACAAATGTTGGTTCAGCCCACCAGGGACGGACCTGTTGTTGTGTCAAGAGTAGACCTAGCTGGCCTACAGTATTTCTCCCACTAGTATCATCCTGCCAGGGTATTGTACAGTAGTGGTTTGCTCACACACCTGGCCAGCCTCATCTCTCGGTTCCACGGTACCAAATGCCCCAGGTGTGACATGCTGTGCATGAAGCACACTCACATGCCCGCATGGTGTGTAACATATATCATTACTCCCTTCAGTATTATGCAGGATTACTGTTCTCACAGTATGATTGGACAGGCACTGTCCTGTGCTGCACATAGACTGTTCATAATACTGTGGTTGTACAATGGACATGTGTTCTGGTATTAATCTACACACTTATATATATTTCCTATACTGTTGGATGCCTGTGCTGGATGATGTGTTTGTGATCACAGCAGCTGAATGCGTATCCACCACGGCTTAGTGGAACTCATGTCTACTATAGTGTGCAGGGTTGGGGGTTTGCAACCTGGCAGTTCAGATTATTTTGTTAATGGCCACCACAGTAGCTGTTGGCTACAGAGTGACTGAGGCACTGTAGAACATTTGTAGGCAGGTATGCACTTGTTTGCACATAGCACAGAATTACTGACCTCTGGTTGTGGCGTCTTGCCCTCAGTTAGCCTCTACATTGCTTCACCAGTGTGGTACTCGCATACCTACGGCCAAACAGGCTTACACTCGCTTCCTCCTGCATAGATACGCCCAATATTGTGCATTTTGTTCATATCTGTCAACCGGGACACTCGGACTGTATGCTTGTCCATTGTCAGTGGTGGCCTGGGGTGTAGAGCTCCACATTGACCCCAGCTACATATCCTAATTAATACTGGGGTGATCACATTCATAGAGGGTAACAGACATAACATAGCTACGTCCCTCATTAAACATGGTTAGTTTACATTAAACTGTCAGTATTATCCATGCTTAGGTCAGGTTTACATGTCAGGTATGACTGTTGACAAAGGTCAGTTTAAGGTGAGGTTGGATTCCTGTTTCACAGGTCAGGATAGGTTACATGAAGGTATTTGGGGTAGGTGTACATATTCCATACCTGTGTGGTACAGTAGAGGTGAATAGCTAGGGAGTAGGTAGGTAGGTAGTGGGGGTGACATTGTAACTGTATAGTAGCACGTAGGTATAATTGGATGGGGAGCAATAAGGAAGGTATGTCGAATGTTGGGATTTGTATGCAAGGCAGGAAAAGAGATGTCGGTATCACTAATTGATATCATGGTATAGAGTGTGAGGTGGGGGGGGTTGCAAGGTGGTGAGCCTGTGCTGCTCCAGGTGTTCTTGTGGTGTTTCTTCATGTGTTAGTTACATGTGTCCTGTGGGACAGCTGTGATACTACATGTGGGTTGGGGTTCCATATACTGGGAATATAGTGGGGGAAGAGGTTGTCACCTACGTGTACGCGTAGACATTAAGAGGAATAGAGCAGGGTCTGATAGGTACGTGGTGTGCATGGGGCACAAAGGGAGTTGTTAGTGGGGGGATTATCCATGGATGTGCAGGATGGCTGCAGGGAAGGTCCACAGCTGGCCATGTTGTCTACGACAACAGCTGTGCATATGCACTGCATGTGGTGTTTGCATTGGACACTCACACCCTTGGGTGGGGGTGTGGACTTCATTAATACCTTGCGATGCCTATTACATCAGCTTACATGCCTAGAGGGGGGGTGTTGCACCCATGTGTTCGTAGGTGTTGTGTAGTGGGTAATCCCTGTTATACCATTCTTTTTTTTTTTTTTTTTCAAAAAAATTTTTATTAATTATATGAATAGCAAGACAATTAAAAGATTATACATAACAAGAAGGCATAAATGAACATATAACAATTCATCTAGTGATAACAGCCTTCATGAGATTTTGATAAGTTATTTAGAAATAAAACATACACCATATGTACACTATATACAAGTTAGGCAACCTGAGAGAAAAAAAAAAAAAATATTTAACATTAACTATTTAATATGTTTAGAACCTTTTCTAACACAACCTTTCTAATAGCTTTTTTTTTGGACTTCCACCTAAGTATCTTTGAGCATCAATAAATTTAAAAGCCATTTTCTGGAAAGTAACCCATTTTAATTTAGAACGATCAATCCAATTTTGTATTATATAAAGTTTTAGTAATGAGCAAATAAAAATGATAACATGAATATCAACTTTTGAAAGATGAATCAATGGAATATGTAGAATAGCAAATTCCCACGTCAACTTGGATTTTTGATATCCCATTTTCTGCAGTCTGACTTTCAAAGATGTCCACAATCTGTGAGAAAAATGACAATACCATAGAATATGAAGGAGGTCTGCTTGGGGATGAGAACAGCATGAACACGAAGGGGACTTATTTGGGTTAAATTTGTTTAATTTGATTGGGGTAAAGTAGGCATAATTATTAATCATTAATTGTGTGTATGCTCATTTTTTAAAAGGGATAAATTCCTTAGTGTGTCTAATAGCCAGGACTTTCTGAGATTCTGACAATTGGGAATTATAATTCAACCAAACATTAGATAAAAGACAGTTGTGGTCCATCATTAAAGAATTAATTAATTTATATGAGTTTGAGAGCATTTTATCAGATGATGAAAGTATTTTGATAATCGTGTTAAGGTTTTTCAATTGTGAGTCTATGGGGACCAGAGATACAAATTTGTTTTTAATTATTGCTCTTAGTTGTGTAAGAATTGGTGAGTAATTCCAGTTTACTTTCAATAACTTACGCCAGTCAGATAAAGGCAAGTCAAGATATTTCAAAACATCTCCTACTTTTAGATTTTTAATTAAAGGATAGTTTGTTAAGTTCAAAAGTTTATTGTCCAATAATATATTTGGGTTTAGATGAATTGGCTGAACATGGTGCGAGATCTTTTCTAGTTTACACATTTTGAGTAAGGTTTGGAAATCTCTAATCTTTTGTTTAAATACTGTAGATATATTTTAATAGATAAACTATCCAGAGAGATAAAGGGAATAGCTTCAGGATTTAAATTATTAGAAATGACATAATTATACCATAATTTTATCCATAAAGGGTGATTTGGATAAGAAGTGTTATTGAATTTAGAGATAGTAAGAAGTTTATTGGATGAGACAATCAAATAATAGAGATAAAGATTAGGTAAACCCAAACCTCCCTTGTCCTTCGAAAATGTCAATCTAGAATAGGAAATTCTAACAGATTTAGGGAACCATATGAATTTTGCCAAAGCTTTATTTACAGACTCAAAAAAAAATTTTGAAATTATCTGATAAGATGATGAGAATTGGTAAAGAAATTTAGGCAGAATATTCATTTTAATAATGGCCACCCTTGAAAGAAATGAAAGGTTTAGATGCTTCCATCTGTCCATATCAGACAATTTAGAGTTCCATAATTTATTAATATTATTTTGAAAGGAAGATTTATTATTGTGTTCTAAACTGATTCCTAAATATTTTATATTATAAGTAAACTGAAAATGATCGTCTGGAAACGAAAAAGATTTGTGTGCTAAATGATTTAAGGGAAAAATATGAGTTTTTGTAGAATTTAAAAGATAGTTGGAAACCAAAGAAAAATAATCAATAGAATTCATTATTTTTCTGTAATCAGATAATGGAGTTTGAAAGTAGATTACTAAATCATCCATAAAAGCAGAGAAATGAATATTAGTATTAAGAATTCTAGGGATGTTATGAAAAGTATTTTGAGTAATAAACAATAGCAAAGGTTCTAAGTAAATGTTGAAAAGAAAAGGGGACAATGGACAACCCTGTCTTGTTCCTTTAGTGATCTTTATCGGAGCAGAAAATTGACCATTAATGTATAGTCTAGTAAACATATTCTTGTATAAAACTTTTAAAAATTTATAAAGAATAAGGGAATATTAAAACATAACATAGTTTGAAATAGAAAGTTCCAACATACTCTGTCAATGGCATTTGATGCATCTATAATCAAAGCATATATAGGGTTTGGATTTTTCTTAATGAGATGAAGTATAGTCTCTAAAGATAGAGTATTATCCCAAGCATGTCTCTGAGACATAAAACCTGATTGATCTGATGAGATAATTGAGGGTAAAATCCGTTTCAATCTGTTAGCCAGAATAGATGACAGAATCTTAATATCCACGTTAATTAAAGAAATGGGTCTATAATTTACTGGGTCAGATTTATCTTTCTTATTATTTAGAATTAGAATGGTTTTGGATGTGTTCCAATGAATATCTGAGATATCATTAACTCTTATATGATTGTAAACTTTAAATAGAAAGGGAAGAACTACCAATTTGAAAGTTTTGAAAAATTCTGGAGTAAAACCATCAGGTCCCGGAGATTTACCCAATTTAAGATTATCTATTGAATCCAACATTTCTTGTACCGATATAGGGGTAGAAAGTAGTTTTGCTGATTATCATTAAGTTTAGGGAACTGCAAAGAGTCTAAAAAGAGTTTTGAGTGATTATCTTTAACAGAATTAGAAGAACCTGAATATAACTCAGTGTAAAGAGAGGTGAAAAGTTGAATAATCTCTTCATCAGTATTATATAATCTGTTATTATAAGATAAAGATGTAATATTTGGATTTCTGAAGTTAACTTTAATAATTCTCGCTAACAATTTAGATGGAACCTGGGCCCACTCTGAATATGAAGCAAGTAGCTTTTGTTCAGCTAAGGAGAGGTTATTTTGGTGAAGCAGAATTAAATCTTTCTGACAATCAAAATTTGTTTTCTAAGGTAGCATCATAGTTCAGACTAAGATGATTTTCCAACGAAGAAATTCTTGATTTTAAGAATTCCTCTTTCTTAAAGTATTGTTTTTGAAAAAGCAGCTTTACTAATAAATAAACCTCTTAATCTTGCTTTACATGCAGCCCATTGTATGTCATAAGGAATGTCTGATGATTCAAGACTATTCACCATTTCATTTAGGATTTCTGAAGCTTGTTTGCAAATATCTTCATTTGACAATAAGTTATTATTTAAGGTCCACTTATTAAACATAGTTTTATTTTTGATATTGGGTTTTATGTTCAATTTTAGTGAAATTCTTGAGTGATCCGAAAAGAATCTGGGTTCTGTAGTAAAGTCCACAATATATTTTGAAATATAATCTGAAATTAGAAAGAAGTCTAATCTGGAGCACAAATGATAGCACTTAGAATAATAAGTATATATATCATTCTTGTTTATATTTTTAACAGTGCGGAGGGGATCTATTAAATTATATTCTGTCATCAAATCATTTATAGCCAGAGTAGATTGAAGATTATAGGTGACAGTGGAGCGGGAACGATCAATTACAGGGTTTATAACTGCATTCCAGTCACCACCCACTATAATATGATGATCCTTATAGGATGCAAGAATATTGTAAATTTTTAAAATGAACAAATGTTGTGAATTACATGGGCCATATAGATAAATTATTAAGGGTTTGTCCAAACCAGCAATAGAAGCGGTAAATAAGCACCACCTCCCCTCATCATCAAATTTCTCATCAATAATATTCCCAATGAATTTTTGTTTAATGATTATAGCTACACCTCTGGAGTTAGATGAGTCACCTGAAGCTATAATCTTTTTGATCCATTTTTTTTAACTCTTTATTCCAATCAATACGTGAAATATGGGTCTCTTGAATAAAACAAATGTTAGCCTGTGATTTAAAGATCATATGAAATAATAGTGACTTTTCCGCTTTATCTTGAATGCCTCTAATGTTCCAAGAATCTAAAATTATGTCAACAGGCATATTCTACAAGTATAATCATTATTGATGCTATAAAAGTGAACTCAAGGTGCAAATCCAACACAATATTAAAAAGAAGAAGAAAAAAAAATAAAAGAAAAAACAGTCTTTAAGTATTCAAGCAAGTCATCAAATAACATTTGTTGAAAAAAAAAGAAAAAAGGTTTTATAAGAACCATGAAATGTATAATAATGACCTTTATCCTAACCCTAGTGCCTACCCACCAATCCCCCTGTGATAAAGGAAGAGCAGAAGAACATAAAAAAAAACATTGTAATTATAGATAATAATAACCTCAAGTTAGAATACAAATTACTCAAAGGAAGCCTAACATAACATAAAGTCCGAGTAATACTACTGAAAATATATACAAAATTAACTAATTTCAAGACGTCCAACATGCTTAATCCCTACTTCTAATACTAATCTAAAGCTCCTATCCTTAAAATGAAATTTATAGTGATTAAATGTATTTCCTCAAGTATTTCAAGAGAAAGAGAAACAAGTAAATAATAAATAAATCACACTCTGCTTAACTAGAACACTCTATCATAAGAAGTAATACAATTAAAACTGAAAGATATGTAAGATAACATATATAAGTATAACAAAACCAACTGGTAACATTATAATATAAGTAAATAAGCATAGCATTACTGAACTAAAGATAATAGTCATACACTATCTACTGAACCTTCTTTAGTACTTTAGTGATAATTTCATTAATCAACATGACCATTAGTATGATAAAAGCACTAATACCTGTAGAATGAGTATTTAGTTATAGTTCAAATAAAGCAAAAACAACTACCAAGCAACCATATCTCAAAATGAAAAACAATTCAGTCTGGAGATGCATCTATTAACTAGATAATAGTAGTACAGGAACTATTCAAAATGAAATATTATAAGCTGTAAGGTTTTAACACTAGTTAATATACATGAATAAAGTATAATTATATTATTAAATAGTAACTTAAACAGCATCATATATATTGGACTGAATGTACAACAATGTGCATACATATAATTTTAAATCTACTTTTTGAATATTTTACTAATGACTCTGTTAGGTTATGTAGCTATACTATTCTTCTAAGCTATAGATGTAACATAGCCAAACAGCATGAAAAGACAAGGCTTTTAAAGTAAACATTCTGAACATCTAATTAAAACAGAAACAAGCAAGCTAAATGCAGTAAATCTAAGGGCTTAAATATATACAGGTAGATTCAGCTAATCATGTTTAAAGATAGTTATTTCAAACCTTTCAAATAAGTAAAGGCTTTCTTAAACATAAACTACTAATCATAAATATCACATCCAGTCTCTGAGAAGAAAGAGAGCAGAGAATAGAAAGAACATGAAACTTTCATATGAACAGGTATACTTTGTAACATTTGTCAAATTAAACACTTCAGTATAATATAAAATATTGTATGAAAAGATATTCTGAATAGGAAAATATGTTCATTTCCTTACACATCCTTTAGAATTTTAATATATAAAACTAACCTGTTCATTTGTTTCCAGAAACATTTTCACTCTGCTTTATGAAAGTAGCAGCTTGCTTTGAAGTCATGCAGACACACTAAAAGTCACTGAATATATTATGTGACATGAATCTATTTAAATTTGAAAAGCAACCTTCATTTATGAAGATAAAACACTTTAAATAATAGCCAGATCTATTAAAAAGTTAGCACTATTGAATATTTGTTGAAAACAAGCAGACTTGTGTATTTGAAACTGTCCTTCTTTCCTCACAAATGATGACATCACCATCCATCTCAGAGAGACTGTAGTGTGCATGTTCATGCAGAGCATCAGCTGGAACTCTGAGGGGAAGATTTTCTTGCTAGAATGTTGAGATGGAATGTTTTTCCCTCCAAAAATCATTTAGCTTACACAGAAGGCTGTAACTCAAAAGCTTGTAGTAAAATTAACATATTATCTATTTACACAGCAAGCATATGTGAGAGAAAGAGAAAAAAGTAAATACAGCAATTTAAATGCTTCTATTAATCCACACAAATCTAACAAGCATATATCCTGTCACTGCACACTGTCACACCAAATCTATCATGTGTAAATTACATGACAAGTTCTTAAGCTAATATAATTATGTCATACCAGAATTACAAATCATGTAACACAAATACTGTCAGAGTAAAGAAATGAAAAATCAAACCTTATTGTAGTTCTTTAACAGTAGAATATTAAGATACAGTGTCAGGAAGCTTTTTAAATGTTTTAAGAAAAATGTCTTTTGCATCTTTAGGATCTGAACATACAAATCTTTTGTCATTAGCTGTGAAAGACAAGGTATTAGGATAAGCCATTCAAAATCTAATCCCTCTTTTTATCAAGTCAGCACAATAGGGGACCAGT
>NC_056730.1:789379781-789389781 GCF_019279795.1 Protopterus annectens
TGTCTTTGGCAGGAAACTGGAGCACCTGGAGAAAACCCACATAACCACAGGGAGGACATGCAGACTCTGCACAGAAGGCACCTCAGCTGAGAAATGAACCAGAGAACCTCTTGCTGTGAGGTGACAGCGCTAACCACTGCACCACCATGGCCACCCAAGAAGAATGTGTGTGTGTGTGTGTGTGTGTGTGTGTGTGTGTGTGTGTGTGTGTGTGTGTGTGTGTGTGTGTATCTATCTATATATATGCTTACGTATATATATATATATATATATATATATATATATATATATATATATATATATATATAGATTCACTTTATATGCTTGAAATCCTGAAATAGAAAATTTCAGAATGTTCAGCCCATAAAGTGGAAAGGCTAAAACATCGAACACCCAAAAGCGAGAAAATTCAAAATCGCAATTTTGATACCACACACACAGCACACACATACACATACACATAGACACACTGTCCTCCCCACAAGCAAACACACAACCCAGTCCTATGTGCAAGCAGGGGGGCTGCGCACCGCTGTGCCCACTATGTGGGGGGGGGTTGTGCCCCCCACACACCCCCTACTTAAATATACTAACTCCAAAATCACACTATATACGCAAACACATGAAACACCACCACGCAAGCTACATCCCCCTCGCACACACACACCACAGTAACAAAACACACTAACACACACTGCAGCCCCTATCCAAAACCCTTAAAACATAAACACTTACCTGAATCCATGAACACAGCACAACACCAGAACCGCTAAGTCAACATCTCCAAAATGTGAGATTTTTAATTTCGTGCTTCTGGGTGTTGGATGTTTTAGCCTTTCCACTTTATGGGCTTGAGACTCTGAAATTCGATATTTCAGGATTTCGAGCATATGAAGTGTTTCCATATATATATATATATATATATATATATATATATATATATATATATATATATATATAGAATAAGGATATACTTCTGAAGTTCGAAGTTTTCTCGAAGTTTGAAAACTTCAAACTTCAAATCGCCGAGACCAGAAGACTGAAGTTTTGAAACTTCAAAAGCGAAAAAAAAATAAATAAATAAAATATTTTTTTTTACATTTTTACAAGACCCCCTGCAACCCCCACAACCTGATAAATATACTGACTCCAAGATCTCACTACAGTGAGGAAAATGGTAAATATCCCATTCTGTGCTGTAGGCTGATTTCCATTCAAAACGTTTGAAGTTTTAAAACTTTGATCGTATGGTCTTGGCTGTTTGAAGTTCAAAGTTTTGAAACTTTGAGCTTCTGAAGAGGATTTGTATATATACACACATACACACACACACACACACACACACACACACACACACACACACACACACACACACACACACACACACACACACACACATGCATGCACCCTATGCTACTGTCCAACAAGGACGCAGGTAGAATCCCAAGGAGTGTATTTTCTGTTCCCCATTCAGTTATCCAGGTTGTGCTTAAAAAGGGTTAATGAGGTACACTGCTTGACATGGAGAAGGAGTCTATTCCACAAGAGGGGGAGACTCTGGGACACAAACCTGTCCTGGCAACAAGTCCTACTGATGTCACAGACCAGGCTGAGGTCACCCGTGTGGGTTACTCAAGTGGAGCTTGACTTGCAGATATGCAGCAGTCCCATCAAAGTGAGGTCTGAAATTGCTTTGTATGCCAGACAGAGGTCACCTCTGAGGAGTCTGTAGGATACTGAGCAGAGGGACAGGGCCTTTAGCCTATGTGTGTAGGGTAGATGTTTGAGGGCCTGGATTCTCCTGGTGAGGAACTTCTCTGGTCTCTCCAGCTGCTGCATGTGCTTTGTGAGGTATATGGCAAAAGAGGCATTGTACCCAATAATGAATCTTATAAGGGAAGATTACAAGGATGTTGTGACCACCTTGTCCCTGGATGAGACACCCTTACTAATGAGATGGGCCGTGTAGAAAGCTTTCCGTACAACTAAGGCAATATGGTGGTCAAAAGTCAGTTTGCTATCAACCTGGGTGGCCAAGTCTCTCACGACTGATTGTCTTCTTAGGATGTCTTAATATATATATATATATATATATATATATATATATATATATATATATATATATATATATATTTATACACATATATATACATATCTGTATACAGTGGATATAAAAAGTGTACACACCCCAGTTAAAATGCCAAGTTTTTATGATATAAAAAAATGACACCACAATAAATCATTTCAAAACTTTTCCCACCTTTAATGTGACCTATAACCTGTACAATTCTATTGAAAAACAAACAAATCTGTTAGAGGAGAAAAAAAACCATACAAGAAACTGGTTGTATAAGTGTGAACACCCTTAAACTAATACTTTGTAGACGCACCTTTTGATTTAATTTCAGCATTCAGTCTTCTTGGGTACACACCTGTCGTCAATTATAGAGACTCTCATTAACCCCAAATAAAGTTCAGCTGTCCTAGTAGGATTTTCCTGACATTTACTCAGTTGCCTACTACAGCAAAAGCCATGGTTCGCAGAGAGCTTACAAAGCATCAAAGGGATCTCATTGTTGAAAGGTATCAGTCAGGAGAAGAGTACAGAAAATTTCATCAAAAAGTGGAGAAAATGTGGGACAACAGTGACATTGCAAAGAACTGGACATCCCTCCAAAACTGATGAAAAAACAAGACAATAAAATGGTCAGGGAAGCTGCCAAGAGACCCAAAGCAACACTGAAGGAGCTGCAGGAATTTCTGGCAAGTATTGGTTGTGTAGTACATGTGACAACAATCTCCCATATTCTCCATATGTCTGGACTAAGGGGTAGAGTTGCAAGATGGAAACTTTTTCTTCCCAACAAATACATCCAAGCCCAGCTAAAATTTTCAAAACAATACAGCAAGTCTCCCAAAAGCATATGGGAAAAGGCATTATGATATGATGAGACCAAGGTATAACATTTTGGTCACAATTCCAAAAGGTATGTTTGGTGCAAAAACAACACTTCACATTACCAAAAGAACACCATTCCCACGGTGAAGCATGGTGGTGACAGTATCATGCTTTGGGGTAGCTTTTCTTCAGCTGGTATTGGGACTTTAGTCAAGGTGGAGGGAATTATGAACAGTTCCAAATACCAGTTACTTTTGGCCCAAAACCTTCAGGCATCTGCTAGAAACCTAAATACGAAAAGGAATTTCACCTTTCAACATGACAATGACTCCAAGCATACATCCAAATCAGTAAAAGAATGGCTTCACCAGAAGAAAATTAAAGTTTTGGAATGGACCAGCCAGAGCCCAGACCTAAATCCAATAAAAAATCTGTGGGGTGACCTGAAGAGGGCTGTGCATGAGATATGTCCTTGCAATCTAACAGATGTGGATTGCTTTTGCAAGGAAGAGTGGGCAAATATTGTCAAGTCAAGATGTGCCTTGCTGATAGACTCCTACCCAAGACGACTGAATGCTGTAATTTAATAAAAAGGTGCTTCAACAAAGTATTAGTTTAAGTGTGTGCAGACTTATTCAACCAGCTTATTGTACGTTTCTCATTTTTTATATTTTTTCCACTAACATATTTGTTTGTTTTTTTCAATTGAATTGTACAGGTTATAGGTCACATTAAAGGTGGGAAAAGTTTTGAAATGATTTATTGTGGTCTCATTTTCTTATATCACAAAAACCTGGCATTTTAATAGGGGGTTGTACACTTTTTATAGGTATGCTTTATGTATTATTCTTTGTCAGCAATTATTTTTTTCAGTTTATTAGGAAAAATATTTTGTCAGCTCTGAACATTAAGCCTTGGCCAGAATCTATTTCCTCCTTGAAAGAAAATAAGAATGAATGTATTTCCTTAGCCAAGATTTTTGTTAATGCCATCACTGGATCAAAGGATAAGAAAAAAGCTTTACAAAGTACCTCAAAGTATCTAGTATCCATGACGTCTGGAACATAGCAGGCCCTAGATCCCCTGCTTAATTGATTTTTTTTTTTTAGTTTAGTCTTGACCGGTGTTAATGGTCAGCATAAGACGTCAGCCAGATGGTATGAAGAGCAATGGGGAAGGTAAGCAAGTCAAGCAATAATAATCAACTTAAGCTAATCATTGTACCTGTTACTATGGAGTCATCTTATGAAGTTAATGTTTGCATGAAATGTTCTTCCATTCTGCAGTTCAGTTTTTTCAGTTTCATATGTGCATTTCTATATATGCAGAGTATCAAAAGGAAATGAGGGGTGATTTTATCAAGATGTGAATGACTGCTGACATATATGTTTGGTCAGCTCCCCCATCCTCACTTGTTCTTGATCTGCCACTGTACGTTTGTATCTAAAATGATTTCACCTCTATGTCTTACAACCTACTGTGACACACCAAGAGAGGACTGGAAAATACATCAACTAAAATATTTTAATAATTCATACTTGCAAGTCATTTATTCAAGGGAAAATAAATAATAATACTAAAAAAAACAATGTAAATTAGTAATCTGTGTGCAGAGCAACACTTCCCAGAGCAGCCTTCACTGTCCAATTTACACCTGTACAGACAGCACTACAAAAATGACATTGGTTGCCATCCAGCGTTCTTAACATTAAATTAGCATAGTCCAATAACATCAAAGGGTATATCCATAACTGAAACAACAGGGAAACTCGTGTGTTTGCATTCAGTACTTACCCAACACCTATTTAGCAACTACCAGGGTAAACAATTTAACAGTCACATCTAACCCTCCCCAGTATGAAGACCAACTACATTAACATTCTGCAAAAGGTGAAATTTTCAAGTGTCTTAATCAATTCTTCAGTAACTTTAAACCTGTATGAAATGATACCACCTTCACATACATAAATACATTTTATATATGAGTGCATGTGTGCTTGTGTGTCCATATGTGTGTGTGTGTGGGCCTATCTCTCTCTCTCTCTCTCTCTCTATATATATATATATATATATATATATATATATACATATATGTGTGTGTGTATGTGTGTGTGTGTGTGTGTGTGTGTGTGTGTGTGTGTGTGTGTGTGTGTGTGTGTGTGTGTGTGTATGAATATAATATATATCTGTGCATGTATTTACTCCTACTTGTTAACTATGCTAAGTAGCAGATCATTCACATGGACTTTTTCCAGACTCAGATCATGAGAACATTCTTGCTAAGTGAGTTCCTCTGAGTTACACAGAAGCCAAATGGAGGATGAGAGAATCAAACTCGAGACTACTGTCTGAAGCTTGTCAATACCTTATGGCCTTAATTCTTTGGGTTAACTGCCAGACCTATACATGTATATGTATATATGTCTACAGCTCTCTATCTTTTCTCTATCTCTCTTCTTCTACATACCTACTACATTTGTGTATAAATATATGTATCTATATCTATATCTATATCTACAGATAGAAAGACAGATACAGGAACTCCTAATATGGTCACATTTAGTTAATGTTGACATCTGTTTAGACAACAGAATTTGCTCTGCTAAATAGATGGTTGACAGGTGTGCAAGACCGCACAATCCACAGGGTTTGGGAACCTGCCCTTTTTCCCTAGAAGTGTGCAATCTCATATAATTAGAAGGGGATACTGTGGGTGCAGCCCCCACATAGAGGATGCAGGAGGGCTTGTACCCTGTGAGTAGACATTTTTTTAATTTTAAATTTGTGTTATTAATATGCACACAGAGTATTTCTTGGCACACGCATTGTGATGTGTTTATATTTTTATTCTTGACATTTTGTTGTCATCTTTAGCAAATTCAAAATTTGGGCATGTCAGTCAAATGTAGTATGCACACACACACACACACACACACACACACACACACACACACACACACACACACACACACACACACACACACCGTAAAACTTTGGGCTAAATAGGCAGATAAAGCATAATGACCTCCAGATTTGAATCAACATATAAAAAGAATAAGTTACAGTAATACAGTAGTAAGAATATAAAAATATGCAGGTAATATAAGCCAAGATAAAACAGGTACAGTGTAGTGGCATGTGTAAAATACAAAGCACGTAACATCATGTGGTTATAGCAGTAGTGGCTAGGATAGGGAGTTCCAGTAAGCAGGGGCAGTTTTGGAGACGAATATTTCACATGTAGCCAGGGTAAAGGGAGGTCTGTGTGCTTGTAGGTCATCAGAGTTATGGAAGAAGAAGGGAGGGCATTTGGCAGTGTTTGTTGAAAAGTGTAGGACACCATCTTTCATTTAAAAGTTTGAATGTCAGTGTGATAAGAAGAAAAGTAACTCTGCCACCAACAGCTGGAGATTTACCTTTGCTTAGTGTTGTGCAATAGCGTTCCTTTTTTTTTTTTAAAGGAATGTGTTTAAGTATGTGATTTTCTATAAACTGTAACTTTGAAATTTGAGAACATGACATGGTTCTCATTGACATAATGATTATGACTATCACTTTTGTGCAAGAGTGGAGCTCATGACAGGTAGGCTATTTGCTGATGTACTCTGACGTTCAAGGTGCTGATGTGCACAGCTGTTCAGGTACTGAGATAGCTGGTGATGTGTCATAGTAAGAGAGTTTGGTGGCACTAATGCATGACCCACTCAAGAGTGGAGAACAACCCTCATCTGAGTGTGTGTATAAATGGTTAAAGATAGGTGAGCTGTCTGTGGATGTACTGGTTGAGCACAATCCTCTTTATATGAATGGCTGGACATTGTGGGCCATCTGCAGATGTACTGGTTGAGTATACACAATTCCCTGTGTATAAATGACTGAACATTGTGGGCCACCTGTCAATGTACTGGTTGTATACACACTATCCCCTATGTGTAAGTGGCTAAAGATAGTGGGCCACCTGTGGATGTACTGTTGAATACACACCATGTCCTATGTGTAAGTGGCTGAAGATAGTGGGCCACCTGTAGATGAACTTGAGCTCATACTGTCCTTTGTGTATGAATGGCTGAATACTGTGGGTCACCTGTGGATGTACTGGTTGAGTGTACACCATCCTCTGTGCATAAATGGCTGAAGACAGTGGGCTCCTTGTGGATGCAGCAGTTGAGCACACATCATTCTCTTTGTATGAGTGGCTGAAAATAATGGGCTCCATGTGGATGTACTGGACACACCATCCCACATGCAAGAGGAGCTCAGCTGCAGCTGTTGAACTCAGAAGTGTTCCAGCTTTGGCCAAAGTCTATCATTGAAAGTGCACACTTCATCCTCATTGGGCATACACATTATAATCTAATGATGGAGGAATACATGACACCATCAAACATCAAAATTGTCTGTGAGACACTGGCAGCATTAGGCATAGTCAACAGATGTGTAAATTGTGATCCAGGGATAGTCTGTTACCAGACAGTCTTTAATATAGCTGGTAGTTGTCTTGTTTTGACTTTGTAATGCTGCTAGGTAATACAAAGTCATTGAGAACAGACACAATAAAGTAATGCTTATGATGAGAGTCATGCTGAACAGTGGTCTATGCATTACTGTCAGTTCCATCACATATGTCAATATTTCCAGTGTTGCTTGTAACAGGGGTAGGACATATATACAGGCCATCTGTGTATGTTGCCCATTGCATGCATGATAGCATGCGTGATAGCCATGTTAACAGTTGTCAGAAGCCCTTGGGCCACTCATCATGGGCAGAAATGATTACTTATCTCTAGGAATGGAAACCCTCAGCAGTGAATATCATACTACTTCAGGTCACACAGTAGCACACTATCCCTTCCACAAGAATTAAAAGCTGCAGCAGACTGAGATTGCAAAGTAGAACATTATCATTGCCTGGGGAGTCCTTGAGTTCTACCACCAAATCTAGCCATCAAACACTCACACACACATACACACACACACACACACACACACACACACACACACACACACACACACACACACACACACACACAAGCATATAGTGGCTGTTTGTATCAAAGAAGGACATAATTGGTGTTGGTAGTACCATCTATCATTGCAAATATTCATTTTCTAGCTTACTTGGCTCCTGACATGCCTCACACTTATTTCCCGTTGTTAGTATTATTCTACTCCATCACATGTCCCATTTCTAACTGTTGTGTTGTAACCATACTGAAAGTGGCACAGTGATGCAGAGATTAGCATTGTCACCTCACATCAAGAGATTCCCAAGTTCAATTCTCGGCTGAGTGCCTTCTGTGTGGAGTCTGCATGCCCTCTCTGTGTTCACATGGATTTCCTCCAGGTGCTCTGATTCCCCCCCACATTCCCAAGATATGCTGCAGGCAGATTGGTCAGTCTTAATTGGCCCTAGGTGTGAGTGTGTAAATGTGTATGCCTTCTGAAGAAGGTTGGGTGCCAGGCTGGCAACTTGACAAAGTAAAACTCTACTGCCACTCGTTCTGCAAACCACTGATCCACTGTGGTGATCTCTAATGAAAGCAGCTGAAAGAAAAAGAAAAAAAAGTGTTGTAACCACACTGTAAGAATTGATAGGACTGCACAATAATCTGAATAACTGAAAGAAACTGGAATGAATGTCTTTCTCTTTAAATTACCCAGAAATGCACTGAACAGGTACCAGTCTCTCCTTTATGTGCCACATCTTCTTGTACCTTTCATAATAAAAGTCTGTATGCACTGTAGTTCAGTTAAGAATGTTTTATTTTGGGGGGGGGGGGGTATGGCCAAGGTGTACACTGACTAGCAACAGTTTTCTCTAGCTCTGCCATTTTAGACATTTCTGACAGGATTTAATATTCTCCAACAATCCTTGTCAAGTTATTTGTTTGTATTTTGGATTTGCTAAGTATAATCTAGGATTGTGTCATAAAAATATATATAATTTTATTGGAATTTTCCTGTCAAACAACATCTTGACAACCTTCTCCCATAATTTTTGACTGAAAGATGAGTCACTCTAAAACTAATTCCATGGGATCTTCATTCAAAAAAGAACTTCTATCCTTGTCAATGAACATACAGGAAATGTCACTGAAACTGAACAAAATGGATACAAAAATAGATGACTTCAAAGAGAAATGCTCAAAGCAGATGGATTTGATACATACAGACTTACAACTACAGAAATCCCAGCTTTCAAGTATTGAACAATTTCTCAATGACATAGATGGAAGACTACATGAGGGGGAGACCAACACTGATTTTTTATTAAAACAAAATACTTTTCTTCAGAATAAACTTGAGGATCTGGAAAATAGATCACGAAGGAATACTATACAGATTTTTGGTCTACTGAAGAATATTGAAGGCAATAACATGGTGAGATTTTTAACTTCTTGGCTTTCGTCTATTTAAGATCTTCCAGAAGCTCTTTCATATGGAGTTGAATGGGCACACAGATCACTTGCTTCATCCCCAAGTAATATTACACCAAGATCAGTAATTGTGAGATTTATGTCTACACAAGATAAAGAGCTAGTCATGAAAACTGCTTGGCCAAATCACCTATAAAATAAAAGACAATCCTCTGGATTCACTAATCTTCTGTGCAGGACTAATCTAGTCCTGCACGGAAGCGGCAGTTTAGGAGGAGGACGGCAGCGCATCATGCATATTAATGAAGGCGTGCTGCCTGACCTCCTAATCCTACACGGAGTGTGGACGAGTGCAGGGGGCATGTCTGAGAGCAGAGCTCTCAGAATAAACATGCCCCTGCAAAGTGGAACAGCAAAAAGAGTAAATAAATTAGCGAGACTGCTCATAGGTGTCATATATCCCCACCAACTGTCCCCCATGTGTACAACAGCAACAGGACATAAAAAAAGAAGAAGTAACCCCTGTATTTATTTTTAAAACTTCGAGTACAGCTAACCATAGGTGTGCAGGTGTACCCATCACTTAGCTACGGTTAAAGCAGCTTAAAAGGCTGAAGAGGATAGCAAGGAAGATATATGCAAATGAAGCAGCACATCAATAGTGTAGTGGGCAGAGCATCCGCCTAACGAGCAGGCATTCCCAGTTCGAGTCTTACTGTAACAC
>NC_056730.1:789394781-789437281 GCF_019279795.1 Protopterus annectens
GCTCTCCCACCAATCAGTCGAATGGTCTACTATACAGTTAAAATGTCAACCCCTCCACCTACCCACCTACACCTCCACTATTCACATCTACTCTACAACACAGGTATAGCATAACTAAACCTAACCCGAATACCTGAGTGGAACCTATCCAGAACTACTAAACTGGAATCCCACTTCACCTTACACTGACCTTCGTGAACAGTCATACCTGACATATACACCTGACTTAAGCATGTATAATACTGACATGTACATGAAGTAGCACGGGGGTATGCGGCAGCAAGCGGGAGTACGCCTGTTTGGGCGGCAGTAAGCAATGCCCACACTGGTTAAGCAATGTGGAGGCCAAACCAGTGTAAGATGCTGTAACTGGAGGTCAGTAGGTGTGAGCCTAACGCACACCAGCACATACCTGCTTACACTTCCCCTGCAGTGCCTTAGGCATGCTGTAGCCCACAGCCCTTGTTGTGGCCAGTAACAACATAATCAGCACTTCCAGGTCCCCCCCTGCACACTATAGTCCAAGGGTGTTACCACGAAGGCATGGCAAATATACTGTCAGCTGCTGTTATCACAAACATATCATCCGGCACAGTCAGTCAACAGTATAGGAAATGTATGTAAGCATGTACATTAATACCAGCAAAATGTGCACAGTGCTCAGTCACAGTAGTCCGAGCAGTCTATGAGTACCAATGAACAGTGCCTGTCCACAATACTGTGAGAACAGTAGTTATAATACTGAAGATAGGAATGGAAAACGGGCCACTGCTTGGGGGTGTGTTTCATATGCGGAAGCGGGAGATGAGGCTGGTCTGATGTGTTAGAAAATTGCTGCATCTCAAAACCCTGGCAGGATACTACCAGTGGGAGAAACAGTGTAGACCAGCAGTGTACTCGTGACACAATGACAGGTCTGTCCCTGCCGGGATGCACTAGACGTTATGGGTCACAATAATGTTTCCACCAGTAATGGAGGTGGATGAAGGGAAGGCTCAAATGTACGTGGACTAAACTGCTTGCAAAAGGTTGCATCGAGATAGAAATATGGAGGAATACCTAGATGTGCATAAAAGGAAATGTGTGGAGGTGTAGTATGGCAGGGCTAGCAACTGCAGAATGGATGGATGCTGTGTATGTGGAGCTCAGGGGCCGGGGAAACGGAGCATGGGTATGACATTAAGGTAGAAGTATGCAAATTATGCAGAGCTGCAGAAGTGTAGCATCCACCTACCCTGCACACATTCTTGGTTCAGGTCCCACTGCAGCACATTTCATTTTCTATCTGAAATATGTATATTAACATTTTTTGACATTGTTTGCTGTATAACCTACTAAATAGCATTTAAATGTGAACCAGAGTACTGCATTAAATGCACATGTGAAGTGTTAGTCTCATAATGAATAAGGCACTAGTAAGCAGGTTTAAGCACAAGCAAGCATATATAAGCACTAGTAAGCATGTGTAAGTGCATTTCTGTGTGAGTAAGCATTGCCTATGCAGATTAAGCAAAGCAGAAGCTAACTGAGTGTAAGAAACTGTAACCGGAGGTTAGCAGTGCTTACCATTGTGCAAACCCATGCAAACCCACGTACAACTACTTTAAAGTGCCTTAATCACTCTGTACCCAATGGCCCATGTTCTGCCCAGCAACAAAATAAACTGCCTCTGCAAGGCTCGAACTCAGGACCCTGTACACTATAGTCAACCAAGAAGCCATCATAGTAATACAGATGAATGAGGTATCAGCAAACTAATCCTCATCACAGGAAAATCAAACCAAACGTGTGAACTGAATCTATGTACAGTGTGAAGTGGTATAACCTACTACATAACATAAATATGTGAACTGGAGTACTGCAGTAAGCATAGATGTGATGTGTTATTGTAATAAAGTGAAGAAGTCCCCATGTCCCTATACAGTGTATGTACACATGGCTCACGGATACCAGACACATATATCACCTGTAATAAAGAATAAATCACTGCCAAAAGCCAAATATAGTGCAAATTAACTATTAAGCAATGCTAATGGCAGCACAGCTCAACTTAGTAAGAGTAAGCAATGTGTAGGGGAGCCAATCCAATCTGCTTAGCGGTATACCCCTTTAAGCACTGCCAGCCTTAGGTAAGCAGGTGTGCCCATAGCTTAGCCTTTTCAAACCTAGCCAATCACAGAAAAGTGCGGGTAATTGGTCATATTTAAACCACACAGGTGGGGAGTATGTTCCATAACTGGTTGTAGATTCCTACTGCAGGCAGAATGGCTATTGTGGGTGAAAGCACTCATTTTAGAGCGCAGCGCTGAGGCATCCAGGAGTCAAAAATCATGGTATGGCTCCAAGTAAAACACCATGAGGAGAGACTACTGCAGGGCCAGTACCAGGGCTTGCAGTATAAAATGGAGGCCTGGGACAGTCTTGCCCATGCCCTCATCAGTGCCACAGGTATCCCCCGGACTGCTGAGCAGGTCAGGCACTACCATGCTGACCTGAAACCGTGGAGGGGGGATGTACTGGAATAGTAGATCCAGGAGTCTTGGCAGATGGCTAATGCCCCAGTACTGAGTAAGTACTCATTCCACTAAGTAGTTAAGAATTGCCTAGCTTGTGTATACTATGGATAGGTATGGCTAAATATCACTGTATTCCTCTGACAGCTGCAGATGAGTGGGCTGCGAACCAGCAAGCCCATGATGCTAGGTTGCAAAGGCTGCATCGTGAGACAAGTTAGTAATTAGTCTGCATGTACTGTCATAACAAATAAATATAAGAGCCTCAGAAAGTGTTGTACCAGTAGAAATAAATGTGTAATAGATTGTGAATAAAGGTATAACCCCTGGAGTGCTTATGTTTACTCTTCTGTCATATGTTGGCGAACTGTTGCATGCAATAAATAGTACTGTTGTAGTTTAATCAGTGTCAGCCACACTGTGGTATGTACATAAAATGTGTATGAAGTCCTGCATAACAATGTTGGAAGTGCCAAGTGGTCAGTCATATTGTACAAGTGAGGGCGACCTAGATAGAAAACAGTAAAAAGCTTTACATCAGTTCCCTAATATCACAGTGCACTGTGATGTTAGCTATACATTTTGTCACACACAGTAGGGGTTTGAATCCTGGGAATGCTAATAAGTTGAATGCATAACCATACCCCACAACTGTACAGATTTTGTAACAATGTTCAGATAGAAAGCTGTATGCATAATTACACCCAACTGTACAGAATGTGCTAGAATGTTCAAATTGAAGGTTGTATGCATATTCATACCCCACAACTGTTCCAATCTGTCCAGCATGTCCAGATAAATGGCCCATATCACCAGCCTGGTACCCTGTTCCCCTGAAAACTCAGTGTGATGATCCAAGAAATGTAGGAAGCCGTCAATGACATATAACTGATAGGCAAATGTGTACATAGTCATAGAATGTATATGAAAACAAACCTGCCATTCTAGCACCTCACCCAAATTGTATGACAGCAATTCTCAACATATGTTGCATTAATACCTGCATCCTGTCACGCCTGTATGTAAGACACAGGACACGTATATAATAATTTATAAACATACCAGTGTACAATATAAGGCCATTGGGTAGTGTAATAATACATGTAAGGGAAAGATCACAGCAGTGACTACGAATGTTGTGAAACTACAAGGATATATTAGTTGTTAATTGAACTCTTTCTCTCACCCCTACCATATGTGCATAATAACCCAATGACACTCCTCAACTGGTATGCGTATACTCCAAACATTTGTTGGAACATATGTCCTAATGGTTTATAAATATTCACATCTGTTTCTATGCATGTGCATGTTAAAATACACCTATATTGCTGGCCTGTTGCCATCAATAAAACCTGCATGCTCTTGTAATGGTCACTGTTGTTCCATATATGCATGTGTTCTGCTTGCTCTGCAACTGTGTTAAATCTGGTGTTTTGGGTTAATGGGAATGCCTATGCATGCTGTTATAACTAATCTTGAATGCTGTTGACTGTTACTAACCCATATCTTTCATAAACCTGCTACAACATAGCTCATATGGGAAGGCCGGTCCCAGCAGACCCACCTGTCCCACCTCAGCTGGCCATGGCACCGGGCACCAGCACATCTGGGGTCCAGCCTGGGACCTCCTCCTCTGTGGGCCCTGCACCACCTTTGGGTGGAACCACTGTAGGGGATGGGGCTCGCCCCCACCTTGGAACAGGCACGGAGGGGAACCTGTCACCCATCAACATGTCCAGGCCGTGGTACATAGGGAACTCGATCTGGAGTTTCAAGACCGGCTACGCCAGCTTGAGGGCCGAGTGGTGCAATTAGAGGGTGAGATTGACCCTCCTACACAGCCCCAAGCACAGCCACCTTTGGGGCCGTGAAGATGCAGTGGAGACTGCCCATGGGTGGGGACCTCAGTCCCACTGTTTCTAGTTGGGGGCTCATGGGCTAGCGACTTCCAAACACCCCTCCCTGTCCGAGGTGTTTACCCCCCACATGTATCATATACCATCCCTATATGGGTCTTGTTTGTCTTGTCTGTTAACCTACCCAACCTACCTCCTCAAATATACCTACTACCTTTCCCCAACATCCCTCTCTCACCTGAAAAAAAACAAAAGGGCAATCTGTTCCCACAAAAAAATCTCACCCCATACATAGCTGTCCATTTTACACAAGTGTCCACTGGACACATGTAATCTGGTCTAATTGACATAACAATGAATATATGTTGTCTTCACCCCTCTACTAAGCATTTGAGGGTCCAAATGTACCTCCAAATCCAGTGTATATGCACAGCTGTTGCTGTAGAAGAAATGGGAAGCTATCGAACTTTTCTATACCCTTCCTGCACATGCCTAGCTATTTTCCCTACTGTCTTACCCTCTTTGTGCCCCTTTTTCACCACTTTCCTATCAACCCTTTTTTCTTTTCTTTTAAAGAAATTAGCATGGGGATAAGCAGCAGTAAGCACTTTTAAGCAGCAATACGCGGGTTTGTATGGGTTTGCACAGGAGTAAGCTATGCCTACACAGGTTGAGCAATTCCAAAGTGTGAGAAAACATAAGCGGAGGTTAGCAGTGCTTGCCATTGCGCAAACCCATGCAAACCCACTTACAACTACTTAAAAGTGCCTTAATCACTCTGTATCAAATGGGTCGTGTTCTGCCCAGCAACAAAATAAACAACTCTTGCAAGGACCTTGCACACCCTAGACAAAGTGACATATCACTAAGCCATGACAGATACACAGAAATGCAATGTTCTCAGACACACATCACCCAGTCCTATCATGCAACAATACACAGAATGTATACCAACACCTAGATGTCTGTCTGTCTATAACTATATTACAATCTAAACAGATACAACATATCTATATATGTGTATATATAATATATATATATATATATATATATATATATATATAGTTTTACTAACTCTATATACATATATATCACTATATATGCAAATATGTACATGCATATGCCTAAATTAACACATATATGTGTTTACATATACACAGCACGTTACATATGTGTACGCAGATATATATTTATGTAGGTATATACGGACATAGTTATATATATGTTAGCAGATATATATATATATATATATATATATATATATATATATATATATATATATATATATATATATATCTACATAGGTATATATGGCCATACATCTGTAGATAGCAATGGCAGATTAACAAATACACATATGTTCACTTGCACCATTAATGGGGTTGAGAGGTCCCACACACTATATGTCTTGTATGAATAAGCATCCCCCTCACAGCCAAACATGTGTGCCCTGCAATACACTACCAAGTACAGTCTGCCTCCCATAGGACATGTAATATGTGGAAACCATCAACATCCCCAGGATACAGATGCAGAGACACAAATAGGCAGATACATATATATATATATATATATATATATATATATATATATATATATATATACATACATATATATATATATATATATATATACATGTAACTACACATACACACGCAGTTATATGTATAGTAAGATACATATGTAGATGGTGCACACAATATACAACAGCCACAATGCCTACAGTTAACACCTGAACAACTGGACACTGTATGGGCCACACATACAAATGTCACTCATTGCCTGCAACATATACCCATAGAAAGGTCATAGGAAAGACATCACACACAGGTTTGCAGAAATGGGAATCCTTTAATTGTGTACTATAACAGTTCTATATGCCATGTCATATAGCTGCTCAGATACTGATAACCATATAAACAGAGTACTACAACTGTGAAACAGTTACACCAATACAGTAGTCTGGAAGGGTTCACAACTGTTGCTGTCCCGGCCAAGCCCTTCCGATTGTACAATAGTGAAGATAGTTTGGGCCACAGGATATCAAATAATCAACAGTATGCACTGCAGGTGTGTAGTTCAGCAGCCTCTGTTTACACTCTGCACAAACTGAGTAGGAGGTAAAGACGTTTTGTGATCAAATGGGTTGTAACTGGTACATAACAAGGCATAACTGACACCATCACGACCACACCGACAAACAGAACAGTCTATATGGCAAGAGGCAGTAGGCTTGCAGTACCCCAATTCATGTAAGTAATGTCAATATAGGTGAAGTATACGGTACTGTACAGCCAGATACCTTGTGGCAGCTCACCCCTGATACCCCCACATTTTGTAACAGCTTAGGTAATTTATGGTGCTCCCCACCTAGATTCAATAAAACAGGCCCATATACCACTGTTACATACACTGGCCTCTGCAGTGCATAAGGGCACCCATGTGTTGTGTAGGTGATGCCCACACATATATGGCCCCAGCCCCACTGTATGTGTGGGGGATACAACAGTAGTGGACTAATGGCAGCAATGGCAGTGTGATATACTCACAGCCCACTATAGAACAACCCCCAACAGCATGACATAAGTGCAAAGCTTGGTATGTAGATTGAGGACAGAGGCTGGCACACAGGCACATATATGGAACACTGTTGTCATACACTAAGCAAGCTGCTGGTGTTACAGGATAGTCTGCAACATACCCTTAGTCAGGGAATTGAGGTTAGAAACAGAAATTGATGTAGCCATGTACTGAAAGCATGCAACACACACACTGCCAGTGTAATATCTGACACAGGACCTATGTGGTGGATGGACATCAAATTATAGGCATACCTCTGTCCAGCAAGAGGATAGACCTACAGTAGTGAGCTATGCAGACATACTGCATTCCAAGGTAGACTAGTATGTACACACACACACACACACACCCTGTAACACCAGTGCTATACAAAGCATAACACAACTCTACTCACAGTCTGTCTGTAGTTCCTGATCCTCCTACAAATATGTGACAGCTCTGAGTGAGCAGGTTCTGCTGTAAGAAGTATTGCTACCTGCTGTCTTTAACACTGATACCCACACACAGGAAAGATGTCCATCACACAGAAAATGTAAAGGGACCACACCCACACGCTGTAGGGACTTATAGTGGGTGGCTGCCATGACAGTGGCAATCGGAAGTAAATATATATATATATATATATATATATATATATATATATATATATATATGCGTGTGTGTGTGTGTGTGTGTGTGTGTGTGTGTGTGTGTGTGTGTGTGTGTAAATATATATATATATATATATATATATATATATATATATATATATATATATATATATCTATGCCAATCTGGATAAGTATATGTACATATATTTCCACCATATGTCATATGTCCTGGACATGGAGTGTAGCACTACCCCAACCCCTATAGTCTCAACATCGTAGTGCATGGGGATGTCAGGTATGTATAGCAGGTATATTACTAGACTATTGCTACTGTCACTGGGATTGTCTTCACAGACATGGTGTGTGTGGAAGGTGACATCTGCTCATAACATGCTACTGACAGACATCCTAAGGAAATCATTGTAAAGTACTGCCGCTAGCATGTAATGCCCCTGTGGAGTGCAGCAGAGATATTGGCTAATATATGTGGAACTTTGGACACACACTGTACAGTCCAGAGGTATACACATAATCCCTTAGTGCACATGTGTACCAGGACTGACAATATGGATGTAGACAGCCATGTAGATGGGTATAACTCAAAACAACTGGTATACATTTGCCACCATAGGATTTGGATTCACACACTCCTGTCTGGCCTGACACATAAAGACTGCTGGTACAGGGGTGCCATGGGCACATACTACCCACTAGATATTGATATACAGCTGTACATCATCCCACTGCTCTAGCTGACATGCATGACTTTTAGGGGAGGCCCTGCAGCAGTACACTTGGCAAGTATCTGCACATGGCATCTCACTGGGTAAGTACACTAGGTTGCTAGGCATGTAACAATGCACTGTGCAGGCTACAGGCCGACTGGGTCAACACTGGCCTACATCTCATATGGGGGAATGCACATGTACCTGCATATATAGCAGGCTCGACAGCCATGTCACAGCACAGGGTAAGATATACGTGTGTGAAAGTGCATAACCACAACCAATGTGAACACAGCCACAGCTACATATGGTAAGCTAGCATATTATTACAGTATATGGACTATCTATTCTACACCATCCTCATATGTGTCACTCACAGAATGACCCTACATATACTGGGCTGCTACACAGTTTGGTCGGATGGCTGTATGTGGTATGGGACATGTGTGTGTATGGCCCTACAAACCTGTACGGCAAAATGGTACCATACAGTGGGGCAGCATGTAACATCAGATAGAAGGGGAGCTAGAACAATGACATCTACCACAGTCTGTACACAGGCTAATGTACATATTAACAATACACACACTGCCGACATTCACAATCACTAAACAGACCTCAGTACTGTACAGCCATCCACAGAATGACCAGGTTATGTCATTAAATATAACCCCTAATGTACTTGACATGTGTAGCAATCTGATATATCACTGGCTTGTTATCGGATATGATGACACTCTTTATGGTGTACAGCACATATGCACCACTTCAAGTACAACATATGTACAAACGTTGACAGAAGTGTGGCTGACAGCACATACACAGGGCCAGTATAGACATGTTGCTGTGATAACTTCATAAATTTACCATTGTAACGGGGTTTGTTTCAATATATGTCCTATGAGGGATATGAAGTCAGTAACTGTAATGGACTTCACCATCTACAGACTGCAGTCCTCACACTACCTTCTGCATTCCACAGATAGATGTACCATGGCTAGCACATGAAACCAAAGGCACAACAATGCCCAGTCTGCAAATGACCCTGCAGATGGGGATTCCTCATATACATGGCATTGACATGGCAGGTATTGCGACATGTATGACAGGCATTTCCAGACAAACACTGTTAAACCGACATTACTCCAAATGCAGTATAGCAGCAGTTACAGTCTGTAAGCCAGTCAGGCACACCCCCTCCTGTTTGTTGCCCTCTTTCTACAGTGTATGTTGTTTGAGGTAACTCCCCATTCCATCTGAGATGCTGTTTGCCAAACAACAGATCTAGTTCCTGCTCACAGTGACTGAAAAGGGCCAACACCACCATGATGTTCCTAGGTATTGGAGTGTGTTTCCATGCATTAGGCTATGGGAATGTTACCACAGCTGTTCCACATTCAATCAGCTAGGGTAGGGCTGCAATTCATGCAGAGGCCATCAGCTGATCATGAGCATCACTTAAAATACGCATGCTGCTGCCTAAGCAAAGCAGGTGTTGGCCTCCACATCCACCAGAGAGGGGATGGGGAGGCAGACAGAGGCAAATACATGTCAAACACTATGTATTGCTATCACAGTTTAATGCATTTATTGGATGCGCCACATGGGTTACCTGCTGTGGACCACTCAGAACATATATGTGATGGTGAGTGACATCTGCAACAGGAATACGTTAGATATATGGTAGGTGACATACACGTGCCTGTCTGCATGAACATGTGCCAGCATAAACACAGGCACACTCACACAGGGATGCACATACACTGACACACTTGGCAGGGCCAGGAGTGCAACTTATCACTAGTGGGATTGCCACAACACATCGATGTGCAGGTATCACATGCACCACATGGGTCATACAGAGGTCGTATGGGCAAGGGGTATGAGGAGGTGTCAGACATCAGACAGCATGCTTCAGTATGCCCTGGGGGGTTGTAGTGAGTCTGGATGTGGACATACGCACCATACATCACACACACAAACACACAGGGTGCCAGTTCTGACATGCATGGGTGCATGTCTGCAGGGGTGTGTGGTGGTCAACTGTGCCAACAGGCTGTACAAGGGTAGGTGATGGGTATACCTTGGCATCAGGGCACATGGCAGTGGTCTGCATTGTGGCTCAGGCCTGTAGTTTCTGCATTTGCCCACACAGGTGGGTACTGCATTCCCCATCCAGTCAGCTGGGTGACTATTGTGTGTGCCAATGGCGTGCAGCACTTGCCATGTATGTGCTCCTTAGTCCATGACATGGATGGTGTCCAAGATGTGTACACCTCCCACATGCATGTACAGTGACATGTGCTACTGTACCTGGGGTGTCTGGCCCATATTGTGAACATAGATTATCATCAGATGTGCCAGACTTGCTCACCTGTGGTAAGAACTGGTAATGGGCAGCAGGTTTGACCTGCACCTACATTGATAGCATGCTAACCGCATTCCCTGATGTCACTGTCATCTGTCCATACAGGGCATGTTGTCAGGCATGGTATGTCCATTGTGAGTTACATGTCAATGCACAGTGGAGTTGCTAACTGTGATTGGCTGGCCTTGATGTCACATGTATGGATATGGCTTTGCACCCCAGCCTCTCAGCTAATTTACAGCTGTTATCCCTGTATGGTTGACATTGTGATATATAGTAGGGCCATCATAAAAGAAATAAACAAAACCCCCTCCACATTGCCCACAGGTGTCACACACTCACAGCCACCTCTACAAAGAATACAAGTTACACACACACAGACACACACCTGTTATGTTTTGGAGTAGAACCCCTACCTAACTAGTTGATTACACTACAGTACTACACAGTTATAGTACATGCCACAGAAATCATTGAAGTGCTTCTTCCCCAAAGGTGTATTTCACAAAGAATGACATCAGTAGGATTACCAAACTAGGGCATGTCAAATGTACTGCGAGTGACTAGCCAATGCATTGCTCCCTACACAGATAATGAGACACACACAAAACATCCACAACTGACATGTGTGGGTATAGAATCCCTGACCGAGGTCTATATCACACTACAGCATGGAGCCGATATAGGACGCACCACAAGGATTACTAGAGAAACTCTTCCCCAAAGGTGTATTTCACAATGACTGACATCAGCAGGATTGCCAAAGTAGAGCATTTGAAATGTACTGTGAGTGAGTAGCTTATAATGCATTGCTCCATACACAGACATTGAAACACACACAAAACATCCAGAACTGCCATGGATGGAGAAGGAACCCTACCACAGTTCTAAATCACACTACAGCAGTAGGCACTTACAGGATGCGCTACAGAGATTACTGTGCTACAACCTTCCCAGAGGTGTATTTCTAGGTGGGTGACATCAGCAGCCTTGCCAAAGTTGAGTAAATGAATTCTAAGAAGTGTGAGTACCCCAAAAAGCATTGCTCTCTATTCAGTCAGACACACACACACACAGTTGGAAAGTCTGGGGTTAAGACACCTACTTATCTACTTCATCACACTACAGCAGTACGCAGTTTCAGGATACGCTATGGAGATTACTGGGTTATGATTTTCCTAGAGGTGTATTTCTAGGTGAGTGACATCAGCAGCCTAGCCAAAGTTGAGTATATGATTTTTACGGAGTGTGAGTAGCCTAAAAAGCATTGCTTTCTACTCAGTCAGGCACACACAAACACAGATGGCAAGTCGGGGGTTAGAACATCTACCTAACGACTTTATCACACAGCAGTACGCAGTTAGAGGATGAACTATAGAGATTACTGAGCTATAAACATCCCAGAGGTGTATTTCTAGGTGAGTGACATCAGCAGCCTTGGCAAAGTTGAGTATATGAATTGTACGGAGTATGAGTAGCCTAAAAAGCATTTTTCTCTACACAGTCAGAGACAGACAAACACGCACACAAACACACACTCACACAATTGCCAAGTCTGGGGTTAGAACTACTACCTAACTAGTTTATCACTACAGCAGTATGCAGTTATGGGACGTGCCATGGAGATTACTGAGCTACATCTCTCCCAAAGGTGTATTTCCCATTGGATTACTTCAGTAGGCTTGTCATAATAGTACTATTGGGAGGGCAGTGTGTGAATGAGCCATAAACCATTCATGTAGGGGTTGACATGCAACATGCAAGCACACATGGGGCCGTTTGTCACTGGTACATGTATACAGTTACTAGATGACTACTTCCTTGTACAGTCATGTTGCACAGCTGGCATGTGCACCACATAGTCTGTCATGCAGACAGATACTGTTGGCTAGTATCTGCAGTGAGTGACATCTGCACCTAATGTGTGTGGGACCCTTTGGCTGTGTGCTGGGTGAGACAGGCCTGGATGGCTCCTTGTCATGGTCACCCTCTTTCACACATCTATGTCTGTCTACCTTTGGCTTATTATAGCGTGTTGTCCTTACATATATGTCTGTATTCCTATCCACTGGGAGTGCAAGGCAGGAGTCATGCATACTGACATGTGTCTGCACTAAGAACTGCGACTGCCAGATATGTCTGGTCCACTGGTGTTTGCAGACATGGCCTTCATGTCTTTAAGTGTGTAAGCATGCCCAGTATGACCTTTCTGTATGTTGTTGACTGACATTGCTTTCATTCCTCTGTGTGTGAGCATGCCCAGTATGGCCATCTATATTGCATGTGTGGATCAAGTCCAGGTAGTTTGTACTGCGGTGCTGACCTTTGTGTTGTACACCAACAGATAGCATGCTGTGTCTGCAGGGTATCCATCGGTCATTTGGCATTGACTGTTGCTACATTTCATCATAGCAGTGGGGGGACACCTGACTGTTTCTACATTTCTACATAGGAGTGGGCTGGGCACACCTGACTGTTACTATAAGTGTACTTTGGATGGGGGGGCACACCTGACACTTGTACACATTTGCTAGGACTGTACTGGTATGTCAGGTACTCCATTTCAGTCTGTAGACTTACCTATCATGCTGTATAGAGGCATACCAGTGTACTACAGATCTTAGCTTTAATTACCTACATATTGGTTTCTGACTTTCTAGCCTTCACAACTTACAGCCAACTGCCTGGCCTGCTGTAGTCTGTCTGTGTAGGCCTGGGGGAAGGGTTACCCATAGGGCTCATTCATAGGCCATAGTACAGCATTTGTTTGTGTTTGTCTACACCTGTCCTTCTGGCTGAGACTGTTGTTGGGTATGTGAACCTTCCTGACTGGCATGTGTGGGTCTTATGGACACACACGTCACTCAGCCCATTTCCTGCAGTGGGTTTTGTCACCCTGTGTAGTCCTGGCTACTATGGTGACTCCAGTATGTGTTACAGATGTCATGTTGCCACTATGGGTGTCTACTGTCTGCTGCCTTAACATTCGACCACCCAATTTCCTTGCATGCTCACATCCATACCATAGGTACAGGTAACAACACATTCTACTCCATTTGGCAATTGGTAGGTTGATTGGCTTACTTTGAGGGAGTGCTGGACTTGAGGATGGTGCTGGAAGGCTGCCTATGTCAGATGCACAAAGTACACTCCCTATACATGGTAGAGCACAGGTAGTGTTATGTTTAGCATCCCTTTTACTGTCTGTGCGAGTCAGAGAGAGGTGTCATTCCCTGGGTTCCTACTGTGTCAGTGCATATGCTATACGTTGCCTCTTTGCCAAGGCCAGGACATACTGGGCACACCTCCTTCTGCCTACTGGGGCAAACACAGGTTGTTCCTCCTCCAAGTCACTCTGTGCCTGTACAGGCCTTGGCATTGGTGGAGGGCTGTGTGGCCCTGCCCCATGCTGTTTTTGCTGCAACTGTTTCCAAAGGATCATATTGTGTAGCATGGCACATACCATGACAATTTGGGTACCTGTAGTTGTTGAGTACTGCAAGGCTCCACTGGATGTGTCCAGACACCAGAACCGTGAACTGAGCATCCCAAACACATGCTCTGTTATATGTCTGGCCTGTGCGTGTGCCTCATTATGGCGTTCTTGTTCAGGTGTGTGTGCATTTCTGATGGGTGTCATCAGCCACGGCTAAAGTGGGTACTGAGCATCTACCACTAGGTGACTGTAGGGGATGTCCACATTGGCAAATCTGTGGTACAGCTGCGTCAGATGCTGGATGTGTGAATCATCATAGCTTCCAGAGCAGCCAGCACACACATTCATTATAATGCCCTGGGCATCACATACAACCTGGCAGTTGATGGAGGGGATACCCCTGTGGTTGATTTAGGCCCTACCCTTCTCAATGGTTGGTGCTTTGATGCACAAGTGCATGCAGTCTGTAGCACCCAGTACCCAGGGTATTCTGCTATTTGGTGGAAGAGACGCATATTGCTGGTCAACACCTCATGTGTGTTGAGGAAATATAGTTGCTCACTGGCATGTGCTGACATAGCATTCAGGAACTGGTGGAATACTCTGGATGCTGATGCCTGTGAGATCCCCATGATATCCCCAGTTGTGATTTGGGAGGTACCTGTGGCTAGTATACCTAGGCCTACACATACCTTGGTATCCACTGGCATGGGTTCCCCACGGCCTTTTTGCTCTGTCAGGTGTGGCCGGCACAGCTCAGCAATTTGCTATAGGTGGTCTCTGTCCATCCTATAGCGCTCCACTATCTCCAGCTCATGTAGCCCCTTGTAGGTTACCCTGGGTCTGTACACTCTTCTCTGTCTTCTAACTGTAGTTTATTTGGCAGCATTCACATCCTAACCACCCTCAGCCTCTTGCACATGTTGTTCTATGCTGCCTGCTGCAGCCCTTCTCATTTTGTAGGTTTGCTTGTTACAATTTCCCGGCTTGTATACACTGGTGGTGTAGAGTGTGGAAATACCAGAGGGGAAGGTGTTTGGTTAGTTTATGGTAGTGTTCTGGGCTGGGATGGTCTGCTGCCTGTGTAATTAGCTGATTCTGATACATTTCACCTGTCAGCTCAGCTAGTTCTCCTTGATTACCTTCCTACTGCTGTTTTCCCTTCCAGTTACCTCCCTGTTCAAATGTGCACAGAGCTGCTATTTCCTGGTTTAACTTATTTTTTCTTCCTGTAAAACCCGGTGCATGGCACGCACACCACTTACACTTTGTAAAGGGTGCTAGGCAGGTTTAGACACAGCCCTGGTTTAGCTGTGCTAAGCTAGGAGCAATCCCGAACCACAGGGCTCCAGTCCACTTACAGTATGCCTGACAACCCCCCCCCCCCATGATGTCACCTATATCCTAGTGTTGTACCCAGCTATTTATACTCTTACTCTCTTGGGACCTGCCTCACACCTGGGGAAAACTGGGATTCACTATTCTTCACTTCATTTGCATAGGATTGCCTGCTAAAGCATAGTTACATGTCCCACACTGAACCTCCCCCCTTAACAACCATTACTCACTGGCCAGGTTGTCTTCTGCCTACCACTGACTTGCATGGCAGACAACTGCTTTTAGCTAGAATGCTTATTTTAGGTTTATTTTATTATTTCCCCCAATCCCATTTGCGCGCCGCTGCCCCATGCTTAAACAGGCGAGATTGGCGAAAGAAAATACAAGTTTTTTTTTTTTTATTTTCTAAACATTTTTCAATGCCAGTGGCCTTCTACTTGGCTATTGTCATGCTTCCTCACTGATATGCAGCTTTTATTTGAAGCGGCATAGCTCTTTTTTGGAGTTTGCTGTACTGTACTCGGTTACTAACCAAGTACATTACTGCATATTACACTAGTCCTGCATGCCCTGATTCCTGATTCCTGGATGGCAAATTTACCTCATTTGCATGATTTTCACCTGCAAATGGGGTGATTTGCATACAGGGGCTGGGGAAGTGCAGCACTAGTGCTACAACACTCATGCACGTCAGATGTGCACGTACGTGAATCGCTCAGCCGCCATATTGGCAAAATTTCATCTAACACTAGTCATGCATGCCGTGTAAGTTTTTGAGAATCTGGGGGAATGTTATTTGTTTTGACAATGATTATTCAACTGTTGTCATTTTTAAAAGAAAGCTTTTCCAACCTCTAATTAAAGAACTTAAAAAGCACCAAATCAAAGCACACCTTTTTATTTCTTGCTAGACTGAAATTATTCCTCCCTGATGGTACTAAAGTTTTTGAAGACTTTGATTCTGCTGTGACATTTCTAAAATCAAATAAAATATTAGATAAAATAGAAGATATGGATTGGTCAAGCATTTCTCTGAAAAGAGTTGCAGACAATAACAACTGGAAAACAACAGACAAGAAGAAGAGACTGAAATATAAGCAACTTCTCTGTTTTAATAACTTGTGATTTTTTTCTCTCATTTTTACCTCTCTTTTTAGCCTTTCTAAAATGTTAGAGGTTGTATTCACTTGTTGAGAAACCATTTTCTAAGTTACTTTATCTCATATATGGAGAATACAGGATAAGAATTGCACTTCCAACAATGCTAACTGTATATCCAAAACTCATTAAGTGTTAGAAACTTTCACTTCAAGGTAACTTAATTTATGTCTGTTTGCTTTATAAATATTTGGAAATGGTGTTTTATCAGTTTTTTTTTCTTTATTTTATTTTTATATTTATTCTAATATGGTCTGCCATAAAACTGACTTCAATGCCTTTTTTCCTGATACACTGGTTGCTGAATACATTTTTAACAGCCTAGTGTTTAAATTGCATACTAAAGGTCACAAGCTTTAATTTTTCATTGTGTGTTATCTCTGACAACATTTAAAACAGTTCCCGCTAAAAGACAAGCCTTTTGTTACTTCAAAAAACTGGTCTCAAAACACATCTATTGATTTAGTCTCTTCTAGCTTCTGGGTTTGTTGTAACAATAAACAAGAGAGGAAACTCGAACTTTGACCTTATCATTAAGGAAGAGGATAGAACATTAAAACACAAACAACATGCTATCATTTGTAATACCCATATATCCTCAGAACAAAATGAACATTTTTTGACATTCTACTTATAATTTATCATTGTTTTTTGTCTTGTGTTTATTGGAGGTATGGTTGTATTTTTTGTCTCCTTCTTGGGGTTTTGTGGTGGAGCGGTGCCTTGTGTTGGAACAGTGTTTTGCAGGAGCTGTGGTGACTGTTCCTATCCTAATCGAGCCTCTGGGCTGGCAGTTCCTGGCTGGTAGTTGATTCAGCTGTGTATTCACTTCTGTCTTGTAGTTGATATTGGTGAGGGCACAAACATAGTGCAGGATGTGGGTTGTTTATGGGTTTCTTTTCTCCATTCACCTGTTTGGTTTCCATGTACTTAAGGCACGGATAACTGGTCAATCCTATGGATGTATCACTATTTCTAACTTGCTATTTGGAATGTAGCAATTTGTGGGATGGATGAAGTGTGAATGGTGGATGCATCTTGACTGGTTGCCTTCTCATTTCTTCAGTTTGCGGCTTGAGTTGTCCAGTGTGCATCTCCTTGATATGGTGTTATTGAATTGTGTGATGTGCAGACCATGCACTGCGGCTTACAACAGTTGAAGGGATCTAGCTAATTGGTACTTAACAAACTAGATTAATATTTCATGCTGCAGGTGGGTGGTGTGAAAAAGTGAGAATGAAAGACATGGGTTGAAATGGGAAATAATGGCTCTGTGCAGATTGAGGTTTTCTATGGCGACAGGAGATGGTGCATGGATTTTGATTATAATGTTTTGTTCTTTGATTGGGTAGTGCTGAGGGTGCTTGCCTATCTTGTGGTGTGCAGTAACATACTGATCAATAGTAATGTTTATCTCTTTGCAGGGGTTGTAGGGATCTTCTTTGGTTGTCATGATTTGGCCGTGTTATTGGGGCTACATGCTTGGACTGGTTTTGTAGAGCTGTAACAATTTTAGACAAGCTGCTGGTAACTTGCCATGATTCTGTTTGGTTTATATTTAGTCAGTGGTTTGGAGGATGTTTGTTCAGAGGCTCTTGTTATCTTCCCGTAGATCTTGGTGGCATTTCAACCTGGAAGGTAACAGGGATTAATTTTAGTATTGTTACTAGATCTTGAACAGCTTACGTTAATATTATGTGACATGTGAATTAGCATGCCTATCAGTCATATGGCGTTTCTATGCTCATTTTTCTGTCAGTCGTTTGCGACCAGTTCCCATCTGTGCAGCACTTAATGGGACCTACTGTGCAAGACCCCCCTTTTTTTTGTTATTGCAATCACACTGCTTATTATTTTCATTAAGTGTTTATTAGAACTTACTTTGCTTGATTATATGTAAATGTTGTAAATTAACATTGGAAATTGAATATTTTTATCAGTTATGCATTGTGATGGACTTTAAAACATGTTCGGGTTGCAATCATTTATAACAATGTTTTAATTTAAAAATGCTAAGGAAGCCAATCTGGTGGTCCCCTGCCATAAACAAACTTTACAACAAAAGGAAGAAACTTTTGCAGAAAAGAGGAAAATCCCAGGATGCAAAAAACTCCCTTACTGGCCTCAGTAAGAAACTGAGATGCCTCATAAAATCCTCCAAAGCTAGTTACGAAAATAAAATTGCCAAAGATTCCAAAGACAACCACAAAGCATTCTATAACTATGTCAAGAATCTAAATGGCAATGCTCAGATCTGCACTGAGCTAAAACAGAATGGCATTAAATATACTGATCCAAAGGATATTGCCAATATCCTGGCAGATCGATTCAGTGCCAACTTCACCCCCTCTCACCCTCTAAATGGCCCATCTCAATACCGGAAGATTGCCAAATTCCAGTAATAACGGCCACACAGGTACAAAACGCACTCTCTAAAGCCAAGAATATAGCATCCATGGGACCAGATGACATCCCGGGCTGTGTACTACATGAACTACAATATGAACTGGCACCTCACCTAAGTGTCATGTTTAATCATAGCCTCACCTCAGGTTTCGTGCCCACTGAGTGGCGCAGAGCTACAGTTATCCCAATCCACAAGGGGGGATCCACCTTGGATCCCAGAAACTACCGTCCCATCAGTCTGACAAGCCTTATCTGCAAGGCCATGGAGCATATTATCATGGAACTTATAAACAAAGACATTGGCAGCCTTCAAACACTAGACCCCACCCAGTTTGGGTTTGTGAAGGGCCGATCTTGTCTCCTGAACCTGATTGACTTCTTTGAATCAGTCTCCAGAGCCATGGACAAGGGTAAGGTGGTCCACACAGCCTATCTAGACCTTGCCAAGGCCTTTGATACTATCCCCCACTCTGGAATCATAGATAAACTTACTAAGTTGGGCATTAATCCCTATGCCACCCAATGGGTTGCTAAATGGCTTACTGATAGAACCCACACTGTAAAAGTAGCCGACTCCAAATCCAGCTCCAGACAAGTGACAAGTGGAGTACCTCAGGGTTCAGTCCTGGGGCCGCTCTTGTTTGGCATCTACTTCTCTGAAGTACAGGTCAACACTAAGGGACTCTGGCTAACAAAGTTTGCAGATGACTGCAAACTGGGAGCCATTATTGAATCCCCAAATGATGTGGATACTCTACAAAAGGGCCTTACAGAAACAGATGCTTGGTGCCAGAGCCATGGGCTCAAGCTCAATGCCAAGAAATGTATTGTTATCCCCTTTGGGAAAAACATGTATCCATGAATTACCATATAGGTGGCAGTACACTAAACACAGAAAGTGTGATAAGAGACTTAGGGACACAGGTGGACAGTGGTCTCACCTTCGATAACCACATCACCACAACAGTCAGGAAATCCTTCTATGTGGCACACCTCATCACAAAGGGCTTTTCATCCAGAAAAAGGAGGTCATTGTCCCACTGTACTCATCCCTCATTAGACCCATTATAGAATACAACGCCCCATTTGGTATGTACCTCTCAAGACATCTGCAACAACTGGAAAGGCCTCAGAAATACCTCACTAAATCACAGGCCTAAAGCAGATGCCCTATGCTGACCGCCTTAAAAAACTCCAGCTATACTCTGTCGCATATCGTCTACTCAGAGGCGATCTCTGCTTAACATACAAGGCCATGTCAAACCCAGAGCTGTTGGACATGCTACACTTAAAGAAATCCCAATCCCTCAGAGCTACACGCTCCAGGGATCTAAACCTTGTCATCACAATAAACAAAACATGCTGAAGGGATAGGTTCCTGACCCAGAGACTCCCCAGACTCTGGAATAGATTGCCCATACATGCCAAGCAGAGTGCCTCTTTGGACCTCTTCAAGAGGAACCTTGATGATTGGATGGGAGAAAGGAAATTCACCCCAGGGATCACGTCAGTCGCCCTGCTAGACAGGGGTCCAGGAAAGTAAATAATGTGGGAAGAAATAGCCAGGGAATTGTTATGGCTAGGCTTGTATAGGCCCTAGGGCTGATAGCCTAGTACCAACCTATGAACCTATGAACCTATGAACCTATTTGTAGCATACAGACAAAATCTTTACTTAATTAGCTGGTTTGTTATTTAGAAATATTGTATTTGCCTAATCTAATAAAGGTACACTACAGGGTCTGCTGTATCAAACAATATCATCACTCCTGCAAAACAAGTGTAAACAGAAGCTTGGTAGATGATAAATTTACAAATTGGGCTTTGAGTGATGAATTATTTCTAGACTGCCTTGTTCATTAGTAACTGTAGCTACAAATCAGAGGTGAATGTTTAATTCCTCATTAGATGTACAAGTTATTCTTGAATTGGACTACAGAGGAATCTTACTTTGCATGTATGGGGAACCTGTTCATGCATGTCTTCACAGCAGGTCCTGTTTATATGACAGCCAATAGTTTAAAATTTTAAAATGGTTTATTTTGGGGGTTTTATCCCATAAGAATAAAAGATGGTCATCAGAGAAGGTTGCAACTATTTATTTTAACCAAGACTAGGTCTCATTTGTGTTCCTATACACTTTGAGTATTTAGTTTATTATATGTATTTTGTTTTATACTTTTACTTTATATTATATAAAGTCTATTTGGTTTTCTTACCTTGGGTACATTTAATGAGCAAATCAATACCTATTGGCTGCTACTGTGAACTTTCTTTCATGCTGACCTAAGAAAATAATCACTCATAATATATTTTTTTGTTATGGTGACTAAGGAGAGTAACCTCTGAAGTTGATATCAGTATTGGAAACTTGTTTAGATTTTTTTTTCTTCTTCTCTGCTTTCTTTTCTGCTATTACAAGGCTATTAAAATTTTGATGACTTTGTCAGGACATACAGATTTGTTAATCTTGACCTTTTTGGGTCGTTAGCCCTATATACGTTTATGCATGTAATGTCTTTTGCCTTCATGTGGGTATTTAATGGAAAACTTTGTAGACATATTAATTAATGCTTTGTTCATCTGCATTCTATACTTCTTCTATTTCTAATTTGTATTGATACAGATATGCCCTTGAATATTTTTGATTGCTTGTTATATCAGGTAGTGTTATAGATGTTGACAAATTATTTTAAAGAGAGTAGAATGAGTTAAAAAATTACAAATTTCACATATGCTTGATTGAATTTTGACTTTGCAATTTATGTTCAAGTCTGATTTACTCCAGTTGACTTACAATTAAACAAAAATCTATAGTTAATAACATATATTGTTTTGATTTTGAAGAGTCATATTATTTGCTCATTTTTTGTGGGAATATTATGATGTATTGGATTCATATATTTTCTTGTTTTATTTCAAGGGAAAACATTTTTTTGGATTAGTGGTGGGGGAACTGACTGTCGTTTGTAGTAGGGTGGTTAACTTAAACAGGGTTACTGTTTAAGTTGGGAGTCTCTTTTGAACTCCATGAAGGGGTGAATGGTTTATAGAATTCTAGTTTCATTGTATATAGTTGTTACATGTTTTCAGTTGGTGTCTGCATTTCCTATAAATCTGGTTTACACTCCTGTTTTTTATTGTTTGGACTATAGGTTTAACAAAACAAATATTAATACTGATGGAGTGAAATCTTTTATTTATATAATAATAAGTTAATGGTCATCACTCAAGTAAACCCAAACATCACCTTTTATGTCCTTTTTAAAATGTATATCTATTAATATCAATGGATTAAACAATAGTTGGAAGAGGGGAAGTTTATATCAGTACCTGAAACTTTTTACATCTAATGTTGTATTTCTACAAGAAACACATCTCCTAAAAGACAACTTAAATAAACTTGATAATAGAAAATATTCAGTGTTATCCAATTCTCATCATCATCAGTAGAAAAGGGGTGTAGCAATACTATGGACTAATTCTCCACCTTTTACTGAAATAATAGATACAAAGGTATGTTTTGCATGGTTACATTGGAACTTAATAGGAAATATTTACTTTAATTAATATCTATTTGATTCCTGGGATCATAATTCATACAGTTAAACAACACTTAAACTAAATAGTACAATTATCTAAAGGAAGTATTATTTTGGCAGGAGATTTCAATTGTATGTAAAATGATAAAGATTCCACTGCCTCTAGTAAAAGGAGAGTATCATCCTTAGTCAAAAGTCTGAGTGAATTTGCAGATACATATCACATTAGACACATAAATGATTTTTCTGATCTAGATTCTCTTTTTTGCACACACTTCTCACAAAGCGATGCATATTCTAGAATTGACAGGGTTCATGTTTTTAATCAGTTAATTAACAATCTAAGTAAAGTTAAAGTACTTTTGTGTCCACTATCAGATCATAATGCCATATCTTTTGAATTATTTAGTCCAAACTACTGTACTCAAATTAAAAGAATCCCTGTCTAATTAACTACTTTATCAGATGTTAAGGACTTCATTACATCTGAAACACAAACTTTTATTAAGTTTAATAGTACTGAGTATACCTCAGATATATATGTTTGGGATGCTTTAAAAGCTTACCTTTATGGGAAAATTACAACTTGGTATATTAATAACAAACAATAGGATGAGGAATTAAATGATCTCCATGAGAAAATTGATAAGTTAAAACTATAAAATCCAAAAAAAAAAAAATAAAATAAGGTTGAAGAAGTCAGTACTTAAATAGTAAATACTTAGAAAATTTAAACCACAAGACCATGATTAATCTAGAGATATTTAAATTAATGAAATTTTATACCGACCCTAAGTCATTAAACAATTTGGCAGTCAAGACTAAAAGACTAAGAGACTTAGTAAACTTAATCATACTAAAGAGATTTATTCAGCTAAAAAAGAAAAATATAACTGAAGTAGTGGATATCTTAAATGGATTTAGAGAATATTTTAATAAAATGAATCAGAACTCAATTGCAATAGATTCTAAAGAACTTGTAAGCTCTTTCATTACAGATACAGTAAACATAAACTAACAAAATTACAGATTAATGCTTTAGCTAAACCGATTTCAATGTCAGAAATCAAACATCAAATTAATGGTTTAAAACAAAATAAGGCTCCAGGTAATGATGGAATTATTCCTGAAATCTACAAAATAATACATAAAAAAGTTTTGCCCTTATTGCATCACATCGTTTCCCAATGTTGTGATCTCATTATTGTATCTCCTTCTTGGAAATACACTTTTATCTCATCTATATTGAAGACAGATGATGGTCCTACTAGGTGTTCCTCATATAGACCAAACTCTCTTTTAAACATAGATTCCAAAATATTCATTACTATTTATGCCAATAGATTGAAGAAATGTCTTCTATTTCTAATTGATGAGGATCAAACAGTTTTTATCCTAAATAGAAATGCACATGACAGTATTAAGGCAGTATTACCTGTAATAGACTTCTCTTCTAACTCAAAGGAAATTTTAACACTGCTCAGTTTTGATATAAACTGTGCATTTGACCCTGTTCATTGGGGTTATCTTTTTATACTTTAGAATCATTAACATATTTTAATAAGTTCATACAACTTAGTACTCATATTTATAGTGGATGTCAGGCATGCATAAAGATTGGTTCTTATATTTCTCAAAACATCCAAATATGCAAAGGGACAAAGCAATGATGTCATCTCTCTCCTTTGCTTTTTTACTCTCATTATGGAACCCCTGGCTAATCATATAAGGATAAAATTAGACATTGAGTGTTTTAGTTTAAATTCTGAAGTGACTTCCAAAGTACAACTGTTTGCAGATAACATTCTTCTTACTGTTAAATGAAATAATGAAAGTCTTCATGCTATTTTTGATATTATGGAAAATTTCCAAAACAAATCTGGTTTATTTTTCAGTGATAATAAAACAAAAGTACTTTCTAGTAATTCAAATACCAGCTATTGTGACAAAAATGTGTTAATTATTTGGTTAAAACAGATTGCTTAACTTATCTAGGAATTATATTAGCTAATAATATAAATGATATAATAAACTTAAATTATACCAATAGCTTATCCTCTATTAGAAATTTTATAATTAAATGGAATAAACTTTTGTTTACAATGGAAGATAGACTCTCAATTATTAAAATAATAATTTTACCTAAAATACTTTATATTATACAATCCACATCATAAATACCTCCAAAAATGTTAATAAAAGAATTTAACTCAAAGATCCTGAAGTTCTTGTGGTTTCCAAATTAATCTAGAGGAATTCTTACACCTCATATGAGGAATTGGTCCTCAGTAGGAATAGGTTTGCCTGATGTAGAAATGTATTCTATTTCTTCTGTGATCAAATCCTTTTCTTTTTTAATAATTAAACATTTTCAGCCAAATGGAAAAAAAATCAAGAAGTTCTCTGTTCTAATACAGATGAAATATCTAATTGTAATACATTATTAAGTTTAAGCATTCCATTTATTGGATTTAAAAATATATTTTATAATGAATAAACTACCAAGAAATTTTCCTCATTATATGACACTCCTATTAAAGGAATTTCAAAATGTTATCTATAGGAATATAAATTATAAAAACTGGATGTTTATTTTATTTCCTATTGCTTACACAAAAAAAAAAATCCCACCTCAAACTCTTCTAACATGATTTTACTTAAAGATAGGAATCTTATCTATTGGTCTCAGTTCTTGGATGGGGATAAATTAATCTCTTTAGACTACCTAACAATTACTTATGATTTAAATAAAGATTTATGATTACAGCTACAATCATATAGACAGTTTACTGATACAATTATCAATTCTACTAAGCACAAGAATATCTGTTCCCAAATTAAACATTTTTGATTATGCTTACTCAACAGAGTTCATTCAATGAATTTAAGCTTTAAAAAAAAATATATATATATATAGAATAATCAGCAATGAAACAAAAAGTAACTTGGGTAATTATTGGAACTATTTCTCCTTAGTTAATAATAATCCTCCTCTGATGATGATAATAAAATAATTTTGGAATCATCTAAGCTCACTACTTCCTTGCTCAGATGAAGATTATTTTCTTGAAAATGTATGCACAGGGTTTCCTATACACCTCATAAATTGGAATTGATTGGTAAGAAACGGGGTATTGTGTTGGAGATGTAAAATAGAGACCACAGCAGACTGGTCTCATATGTTCTATGACCGTATAGTACTTAAACAATACTGGGAAAATATTAATACTTTTATTCAAGCCTTTTTTCAGATAAGTTCATATTATATAAATCTCTGATATTGTATAAGTCAGTTCCTAACTTATAACTAGAAATTAGAAAGTTGAAACTCATCTTTTGTTCACAGAATTCAAACATGTTCTTCCTGAACAATGTCAATTGGAAATGATGACTATTAAATCAAGTGCCATCAGAACTTCTTATTCCTATAATCTGTGGTCCAAATTAAAAAGTTTATTGGACAAGAATTTCCATAATATTTAAGGATAATCTTAACTGTTTTATACTGGTATGTTTGTTTTTTAATAGACACCGATGTAAATGCTTTAATTTTATGTTTGTCTATTTTCTTGTATTGATACACAATTTCTTAATTGTATCTTTGTGAATGATTATTTTATTACTAAAACTTCAATAACATTTTTTAAAATAATGTTTTATTTTGTACAGTGGAGATAGATGTCAATAATATCCAAATCAAACCTTAATGCCCAAAGCTTCTGCACTCATAATCCTTTCCTTCTGAATAATATTATTACTATTCTGAATGCTGGTTATTTGACCTGACTTCTACACACACTCTTGAGTATCAGTAACAGACTTCTGAGGACTGCACTGTAATGACTTTTTGCATATCAGTCCAAATGTACTAACCAGCTTTGTCTGAAGTATCTCCTAATAATACAAAAAACATGTACATTTCCACATGCCTCTTTAACCTTAGTACCCAAGCTTCGTACCATCTAAACAAGATTTGTTTGTGGTCAATGTACTGCACATTTTGTTAGCACATGTTATTGAAGGTTAGTTGCACTGACTGAAAGTGCATTGACTGAAATTGCATACATACTGTGAAGACTTGCAGTAATATGGTTACATTCCTAGATTCATGCAAAGAGACTATTGTATCTTTGTTTAACAAACTACTTTTAAATGAAACCTTATCTTACACATACTTTCCTCTTTTCTCTGACTTAGACTGCATTTCTGGTTAAAGGCTTATAGTGCATGCATATCTGAACTGCTTCTTACCGAAGTTGGTGCGCCTTGTTTGCTGTGGCATAGACTGGATTCGGGCCTGCTGGATCTAGCTTTGTTTGTGTAACTTGAGCACTAATCCAGACATTCTCTAAAGTATTCAATTGTATTTATTACTGCTTGGTTGTAACTTGATTAAAGTGTAGCTATCATTCTAAGTCTTTTGGATTAAGCACTTGGGCTTCAGACCAGTTGTTTTACATTAGGAAGGTTTGTGGCAAGCACTGTGGTGGCAGGACAGGTAGCTTTCATCCTTCTAAGTTGGGAACTGTTGATTGAGAGCCCAGTGTCCAAGGGTATTAGTTCTGGTTTAGGCACCTGGGCTTCAGGCCAGTTATTTTACATTAAGAAGGTTCGTGGTCTGCACTCTTGTGGGAGAAGAGGCTGGACTCTGCCCTTCTGAGCTGGGAATTTCTGGTTAAAGGTTTATAGTGCCTGAATATTTGAATTGTATCTTACTGAAATTGGTACACCTTGTTTGCTCTAGCATAGACTAGATCCAGGCCTGCTGAATCTAGCTTTGTTTATATGCTTGTTGTTTATTTGCTTGTTATTTCCTGGAAGCTAATTCCACCTAATACGCGCTTCTCAGCTTCTGTGGATCACTAGTGATATCTGCATTGCTTACTGTACTAGTTCCTTGTTTCACTTGAAAGAAAGTTACTGTTTGTCGTTTTGCATTTAGTTACTTGTAACACATTGCACTCAAGTTACCTGGCACTTGCTCACTAAAGCAATTATATAAGTCAGCACTAAAAATTAAAAGCACTACACCCTCACTCCCCACTGGCCCTTGTTTTCAATTATTAAGGAATTCCCAATATTATTCTAGCATGTCCAAAGGTCAGTTGTCAATCTCCTCTCCAGTCCAGCTGGTGAATCTGGGAATCTTGAGGCAATGTTATAACTGCCTCATGTACACAGACAACCCTCTCCTCCTCCCACATAACACAAATACTTGCGAGAGATGCAGCTATTTAGCCAAACTGGAGGCTGAGCTCTCTCAACTCAGGACTGGCAAGACCAGACAGGAGGAGAAGGCAACTACACACACCACAAAACCAGCCTCACATAATGCTACCACACCACTGAATCAAACACATAAACACACAAAGACATACTCGGAGGCTCTGAGTAAGAATTTACCTAAACAGCAGAGGCCTCCAAAGCAGACACCCAAACAACTGCTACCTCAAAACACCCCACAAGCAACACATAAACCACAAAAGCAGTGTACAAAGCAGTCACAGCCCTTAAGGCCAAATACAACACCAAACATACTTGTCATAGGTGACTCCATAGTCAGACACACTGACGTCCCACTCACCAGGCTGAACAAGGAGAGGGTCACAGTAAGCTATCTATCGGGCACTAGAATCCGCCACATAACACAAGCACTCGGGTCACTCCACGGCAAGTACAAATATGACACAGTTATTGTCCATGCTGGTGTGAACGACCTGAGATGTACCTCCCTGGACTACATGAAAAGAGACATAGAGGAGCTCTCTGATTATGTAGCCCAGGCAGGTATGACCCTGACCCTGAGCAGTATCCTTCCTTCACCAAGAATGATGCCACAATATAGAGACAAGATGATCAGCTTTAACAATTGGCTTAATGTCTGGTGTCATTCAAAGGGGATCCAGTGTCTGTCTGCCTGGGATGACATGCTTGACAAGCCACGCTGCTTCGCAAGGGACGGCTTGCACCTGTCACCCTGGGATTCCGGATATTGGTTATGGCTCTTGCCACCCCCATAGTGCCTTTTTAGGCAAGGCTCAAATTCTAAACCTACCACCCTAGAAAACAAAAATGGGAAGAAACTGAGGGTAATGCTGCTCAATGCCAGAAGTCTAAATCTCAAAATGCACGCACTCGAGGCCCTTCTCAGTATGGAGAACATCGATGTCTGTGCTGTAACTGAAACCTGGTTCAAGGCTCCTGAGAGCACCCCGGCACTATTAGGTTTTACCTCATATCATGCGTTCCGGCCCCAAAACCCGGACCACACCACAAAAGGAGGGGGTGTATCCATATTCATAAAGGATACCCACACCTCCAGGTTGGTGGCAACGCACGAAGCTTCGGAAACCATCCAGGTGCAACTAACTATAGGCAAAACTGCTCTACAAATTGTAGCATGCTACAGGCCACCCTCTCAAACTCAGGAACCCCACACAGCCTTCCTGAAGACACTGGAGGGTATAAATGTATCTCCAAACACCATCATATTGGGTGACTTCAACTACCCGAATATAGACTGGGAACATTACTCAAGCCCTAACTTTCTAGCCCAACGGTTCCTGGAGTTCATACATTCAAATGCCATGGAACAGCTAGTCACTGTTCCCACGAGAGGAGAAAATATACTAGATCTCATTATCACAAACATGGGGACAAAATACTCCACAACGGAAGTATATCCCTCATTGGTGAGATCTGATCATAAACTAATCTCACTGGAAATCCACATCCCGCCCCACCCCAAACAAAAGACCACAGTGAAGAACTTCTCTAAAGCAAACTTCACACTACTCAAGACTGGTGTGGTATCCTTCAAGGCCCCTGAGCCAGTGGAAACCACAACCCAAGCTGCGGAAGCCCTTACAAATGCCTTCTATGAACACCTCCAGGACTGCATGGATCAGGCAATCCCAAATAAAACCAAGACTCTTTCCACAAAGGGCAAACGTCCAGTCTGGTGGACCCCAGCCATTAACAAACTTTACAATAAGAGGAGAAAGCTATTACATGATAGAACAAAATCCATAAAAGGGAAGTCACCCCTGATCATTATTTGTAAAAAAGCTTCGAGCACTCATAAAATCAACTAAGGCCAATTTTGAGAGAAAAATTGCTATAGATTCAAAGGACAATCATAAGGCCTTTTTCAGCTATGTTAGGAACCTGGGTGGAAACTCCCAGATATGCTCAGAATTAGTCAAAAATGATACAAAAATCACTGAACCCACAGACATTGCCAACATACTGGCAGACAGGTTCAGTGCAAACTTCACCCCCCCCCCTAAAGGAGAGATAACTATCCCAGCGGAGTGTAGCCTCCCAGACATCTGAAATGCGCAGGTGAAAGCTGCTCTCTCTAAAGCTAAAAACACAGCATCAATGGGACCGGATGGTGTTCCTGGCTGTGTGCTACACGAGCTAAATGAGGAATTAAACCCGCACATAAGGCAGCTGTTTAATCTCAGCCTTACCAGAGGATACGTGCCCAAGGAGTGGCGTACGGCAACTGTGGTCCCACTCCACAAAGGCGGTGCCTCTACAGACCCTGGTAATTACAGCCCCATAAGCTTAACAAGTCTAGTCTGCAAAGCTATGGAGAGGATCATAATGGAGCTCATAAACAAAGATATAGGGGACTTGCAGACATTGGACCCGACCCAGTTTGGCTTCGTCAAGGGCAGATCATGCCTTTTGAACTTGGTAGACTTCTTCGAAACAGTCACCAAGGCCATTGATGAGGGAAAGGCAGTCCATACAGCCTACCTTGACCTTGCAAAGGCTTTCGACACAATACCCCACTCGGGTATTGTAGAAAAACTTACCAGCTTAAATGTAAACCCATATGTCACAAGATGGGTTGCAAACTGGCTTAAGGACAGAACCCACAGGGTTAGAGTTGCTGGCGCTATGTCAGACTCCAAGCCGGTCAGAAGTGGTGTCCCACAGGGCTCGGTCCTTGGCCCCCTATTCTCAGAAGTACAGGCCAACATGGGAGGACTTTGGCGCCCTAGTGGAAAGTGCATCTGACACGGATATCCTTCAGAAGGGACTCACGGAAACAGATAGCTGGTGCCAGAGCCATGGCCTGAAGTTAAATGCCAAAAAATGTATAGTCATACCCTTTGGAAAAAACAAGGTAACCCCAAGCTACCATATAGGTGGCAATCCACTAAGCACAGAAGAGGTTATCAGGGACCTGGGGACCCAGGTTGACAGTGGCCTTTCTTTTGACACTCACGTTGCTAAAGTGGTTAGAAAGACCTTCTACATTGCCCACCTGATCATGAAGGGATTCACATCCAGATCTAGTGAGGTCATTGTTCCCCTGTACTCTTCACTTATCAGACCAATGATCGAGTACAATGCCCCATTCGGGATGTATCTCACCCGACATCTGCAGCAATTGGAGAGACCCCAAAAGTTCCTCACCAAAAGGATAAAGGGACTCCAAAATCTGTCATATGCTGCCAGATTGAAGAAACTCCAGCTCTATTCAGTTGCATACCGTCTGCTCAGAGGTGACATGTGCCTGACATACAAGGCCATGTCCAACCCGGAATTAATGGACATGCTCCACCTCAAAAAATCCAAATCCACCAAAACCACTAGAGCAAGCGACTTAAACCTTAGCACGGATATAAATAGGACGTGCTGGAGGGATAGATTTATCACTCAGAGACTCCCTATGCTGTGGAATAAAATCCCGGTCCATGTGAGGCAGAGCACCTCGCTGGCTCTGTTCAAGAGAAATTTTGACCTGTGGATGGGAGATCGTAGGTTTATCCCGGGAATCATCTCTGTTTCACTGCTGGACAGAGGCACAACAAACTAATGGGCACAGTATTTTTTCATATAAGGGGTGGCATAAGCCACAAAACTTTGGGCTAGGCTTATAAATGCCTTAGGGCAGATAGCCTAGTATAAACCTATGAACCTATGAACCTATTTCTGTTTCCCCTTGGGCAGTCTATCAACTGGTCAATGGCAGGTTATTTGAATGCTGGTTCTGTGAAGAGATATCACTGAAAACAATTTCAGTCATAAGTGGAGTATTCATTTTTCTCCAGTGTTGTGCAATACTTGAAGTAGGTATATTTAAGTTCAGGGATATATGGAGAGTGTGTCTTCTATATGGGGGGGGGGGGGTGCAAGGGTGATCACTCCTGCAAAAATAAAAGACTTGCTTTGAGGTTCACTGAAAGCAATTATGGCAAGATGCTTTTTTTACAATTGGTAATCATATAATGTGGTTTTGCTCTAGCATTGACAATGAATCAGTTCATTACTCAATGTGTCAAATGTTGATATTTCAGCTTGTCAAAGTGTAAGTTGACTATTCTAACTGGTCCAACTTTTGTCTGTTATCATCAGGGATTGTTGTGGGGGCTTATTCTGTTTCATTTTGTATTTTCAATGGTACTGATGTATCACAAATATTGAATAATAAAATATACCACTGAAGACAGTAAAACTAGGGTAAGTTTGCCATCTAAAAATTATTGTGGTTTCTTTGTTTAATGTTTATCTTTCAAAGCTGGTGGAGAGGTTGACTAATTTGGCTTAAAGTTATTGAAAGAGTGGAGTAATGTGTGTTTTTCATTTACACCTGACATTTCTACAACAATGGCTAATTTTGAGTTGAATAATGTATATGACTATAAAGATTTAGGAGTTCAAGTAACTCAGTATCTATCCTTTAAGAAGAATGCTTATACTGTATTCTAGGATTACTCCCAAAGAATATTTACTATACTTTCGTCAATTACCAATAACTCCTGTTTACAGTGAATGTCAGACTAACTCTAGCGTATAACCCCTTGTTTTTTGTATGTATTAAAGTCATCTTTTATTTACTAATAGTGCTCAAAGGAAATTTACAAAAAGAATGATTAGATGTAAAGATCTTTCTAACAATGCATGTTTTAGAAAGAGTTATTTTTGATAAGTTATTGATGGCTTGGGGGCAAGTTTTGTCTGGCTCATCAAACACTTTCTGATAAGGAGTCAAGCTTGAAACTGCTTCAGGCAAGTAGGATGTCTAGAAGCAACAAGCTAATTGCAGACCTTTTGCAACACCAAAGTATATTACTCAATCTATTGTGAAATTATGGAAAAAATAACCATTAAGAATAAGGCAAAGTGGCTTACTAATCTCAGTCAAGAATTCCTTGGATAACTAGATGACTGCCAGTGCTTGCTCAGTGATTTTGGAGCTTATGTTTTAAAGTGGTCCTCTGGACATATGCACTGTGACTGTAAACTGTGAAACTATCAATATAAATCCATACTGTGCTGTCTCTTGTCAGTGATGATGGCTGAGACATCCTCCATCCTGTGTGGCATTGAGCAAATGTCTAATGTATAGAGAAACCATAGGATGTACTGACCATCAGAAAAATAATGTGAACACTGCATGCATCATGTTTATTGCTTTTTTCCATACATGCCATGTCCCAAAGCTGTTGAGCTCATGTTGTCACCTTGCTAGCACTGTCAAGTACTGGCCAACTGGACCATTCACTGTCTAGGGACTGTTGCTGATTATTTCTTATCCTACTGCTAATAAACATCATTGACCCAACTTGCTACTGTTGTTGGATGGAACTATGCAGCGACAAAGCTATTATGTTAACATTGTATCCATAATATCATATTGTGGCACATGGAGATATGGAGCAGTCTGCAAATGTCTTGTTGACTTTATTTGATAGGTACTGTAGGGAAACCGTAGATGTAGTCCACTATCAAAGCCATACTTTAACTATCCCTAACTCATGTTATATGTTGTTTTGTGCCTTGGCATGAAGGTTTTAGCTATTTATTTATTATGTATTGGTATTTGGTAACTGGGAAAGTCTGACTAGGTCAGGAACCCATTTTCAAAGGAGACCCAGGGAGAAAAGCTTCAAACCATGATTAAAAAGTTTGACTATAACAGTAAACATATAATATCAAATTATAAATCTTGTAAAATTTATCTCAGCAACGATTCCATGGTTGAACACAAAGATCACTACCTAGTTTGAGTGGGGTAGCCAACCTACAAAACATAGTAAACATTTTTTTCTATAGTGGGTCAAAACTGGTTACTTGCATAATACGTATATGCATCAATCTGCATTTTATACATCATGCTACGACTTACAAAGAAGATAACCATCCTGGGAAATTATCACAAGGAAACAGATACACAGGTCCAAAGAATCCCAAAAGTAGGATACATGTGGATTACCTAGATGATCCACAGCTCACACACATCTGCACAAGGTATGATCACCTGTGGATTACAGAAAACCTGACAGCTGAGGTATTTCTGGGACTGTGGGTCATGGGCAGCCTTTATTGCCACATAAATGCAGTTTAAAACATCCAATACCTCTGGAAAGCAGGCGATACTGTAATTGTCATGCATAATGCAGGCCTTTTCATCCCCAGTCCTGAAAAGCTGCATGTGGTCATTAGCATGTATCAGTATAACATCAAAACACTTGTGTATCTGAGGCAGAAGCCTGAGAAATTTCTTTTGTACCCATAGTTAGTTGATACATGGTCTCTGTAATTAGGATAGTAACAGATGTGCATATCTTGGTATCCCCAGTTATAGGCAGACCATGCATTAATTGAAACTCAGTATATGGATGAATTATATCAACCAAGCTCCACCATGATATCTCCATCCACTGTATAACAGTCCACTTCCTGGGCTTTAGTGAGGACATGATAGGAACATGCTGCTAATAATACTTATTAATCCAGAACTGCAAGAATTTTCTACCCAATCAAGATGGTGGATGTAGTGATATAGTACTGTTCAGTGCAAACTGCTGCAGCTACAAACAAGTTTGCTAGCTGCCGCTCTGATATTTTCCACCTGCTTTTGCCCTCTACAGTGCTAGATATTCAAGCTTCACTATGTATGCACGAGTGACTATGAACTGCAACATGTTTCCATGTCTCCTTCGTTTAATATAACTAAATGTTTATTTTTGTGTGTTATCATTTACATCTACTTATGCACTCATTTACATACTATGAATCAAAAACATCCTGCACATTGCTAAGCACAATATAAATGTCCCTTGCCTACTACAAGACTTGTGTATTAATTCAATCCATTGTAAATTAGAACCCACTAAGCAGTGATAAAGTGTACTAAAATCAAAATAGTGAAATAAGTACAAACATATCCTTTGTCACTGCATACATTTACACTAAAGAAAAGAATAGCATTGTTAAGGCACGGAAAACCTCTTGTTGCAATTTATGGCTGGTGTCTGCAAAATATTCTTGAGCATTTAGTATTTTTTGCTTTTTTATTTTTCATTGTTAAAAATGAATATTGAACCATTATTTTACAAACTGTAACTTTGATATGCAGCGAAGAGGTCTTATGGTCACACAAACATAGTGACAGTACAGTTAATAGTTATCATCTCATAGTTCATTTAAAAAATAATAAAGCTCTATACCAGAGCAGAACTAGGCAATTTAATTCATCACATCTCATTGACATGCTGTTAATAGGCAAGGGAAGAAGAGTATGTTGGGTTGCTTAAAAATAGATGTTGTTGCAGAATTAAATGCTTACCTTGCAAATAACTTCTCACAGTGTCCCAGTTAGAATCCTCTGAAGTCACACCATGTGCAAAATAAAAGATTACTGCTGCTGGATTTAGTTTAATTTATTCTCTGTTCCTGTTTCTATGCCTGTGCATTGCATGAAACAGTTAAGTAACCTGTAACATAGACAGAATTCATTGGCCTGTGAAACAAATAGTCAGACTGACCTATTGACAACTTGTCCATCAAGACTGTGACAGTCTCATGTTACTGCCTATGCCGCTGCCACTGAGATTCGGCAAGAGAAAATAAAACCCAACAGAGCCAAATATGTGCTGCTTGTCTTCAAGGATCCTGATACTCTTTTATAAATGTGGTAAATTTTAACCACAAGGGGTGCTTTTTTTGTGTGCCCTGTTTTCATTAGTTTAAAAATGACTGGTATTCATCATTGACAAAAATATTCATCATTCCCTCCTACAGACAGCTTCTGCTTCATTGTTAAGCATTCAAAAAGAGTTTTTAGAGAGGTCTGGCAGTCCTGGTCCCTTATGGTATTTGTGAAATGTACATAAACTGACAGAAGCAAAAACCAATGCAAATTATGCTGTGCTATTCAATAAAATATAGGAAGCGAAATGTAGTTCTTGTCTACAGACAGGTCATTGGAAGGAGAAAATGAGGGGCGGTGATAACTTGGATTAATAATGATAATATATTTTTTTGTATCTATCTATTGATTTATTAATTCATTTCTTTAATATATGTACATATGCAAGGGGAAACCAAATGTGTTTCTTTGCTCATTCATCTGAGGATGAATCCTAACAGGGAAATGCAGCTTTAGTAACTCTAACGAAACACAGGTCAGTGCAAGTTATGATGGGTTATTTCTATATGAGATCAAGGGTATTGCTGCAGGAAAGGAACATATATAGTCTAAAGTATACACCACAAAAAGAAGGAGTATACATGTAACATAATGGCAGCTAAGAAATTAGTCTTAATGTATTTCAGAATTAAAATAGTTAAACTTTCCTGATTCTGTCATTGAGACACTGATAACCGAGCTTGCCACCTATTCAGTATTATGATAACAAGGTGGGTCTTTTGGGCCTGAAACTGACATATGTAACAATTTATTCTTTGTGATGAATGCTATTAGAAATGGAAGCAGAGATGTGGCTCCATGGAATAAATGGATGAAGTCCTGACTATGACCCAGATGACTAGAGTTTGATGAGCAGCTTGGGTGCTGCTAGAGCCAGCTAGAAGTTGGGAAGGACTGGCTTTGTCAGCTCACCCAGAAAAAAGTTCCTGCGTGTGATGTGACATGTACCTGGTGATGATACTGTAATTGTGAGCAGATTGTTGTTACTATTCTGTCACTGAAGGGGGCATAGTTAACTGACGTTGTATATAGTGATGTACATGAGGCCAGTGGCTCAACCCATTTAGGTCATACAAAAATACTCTGACATATGAAACAGTGTATGTGATGCTGCCTGCTGTCCTCTTCTTTCAATCCACAATTACTGGTGTCGCAGTCCTGGGGGATAATACTGAGGCACTAAATGTAAAACTGAAACAGCTGAGCATCTGATTGTCAGCGAGAAGGTACGCAAAATGAGCAAAGAAAAATTGGCAGAGGATGCTAACAGCAATTGGATTCAGGCTAATAACTGACAGCCTAGCGTGCATTGACACAGTGGTTACAAAGCATTACTGTGTCGTTATAGACTTTGTCACCCATTGCATATTAAAAAATTCTGATAGAAAAATTCTGCACTTTGGCCAGCTAAGACTTACATGAAATCAAATCAACTGGACATATAAGTGAATTTAAGTAAATCTTTATCTGCACTTTTCTCAAATAATACAGCATTTAAAATGATTTATTTGTGTTGCATTGCATACTATCTAACTGGAAGTTGTGTCTCTGTTTTTTTCAGTTAATGCTTGCTAGAACTCTTGAATACCAGTGATAAGTGGGGGTATCTGCACTTTTTATTTCAATAATACAGCAATTAAATTGATTTATTTGTGTTGCATTGAACACTATCTAGCTGGAAGCTGTGGCTCTGTTTTTTGAGTTAGTGCTTGTTAGAATTTTTCAATAGCCAGTGATAAGTGGGGGTAGTTTACTTCATTGTTATTTGGTTTCTGCCTTATATAAGTGGTACATTTTGGATTATTTCCTGCTTAAACTCTGAGCTTTGGCCAGTTAAGACCTACATGAAATCAAATCAACTGGACAATAAGTGAATTTAAGTAAATCTTTATCTGCACTTTTTTCAAATAATACAGCATTTACATTGATTTATTTGTGTTTCATTGAATACTATCTGGCTGGAAGTTGTGGCTCTGTTTTTTTCAGTTAATGCTTGTTAGAATTCTTGAATACCAGTGATAAGTGGGGGTATCTGCACTTTTTTCAAATAATACAGCATTTAAATTGATTTATTTGTGTTGCATTGAATATTATCTAGCTGGAAGTTGTGGCTCTGTTTTTTCAGTTAATGCTTGTTAGAATTCCTGAATAGCCAGTGATAAGTAAGGGTATCTGCACTTTTTTTTTCAAACAATACAGCATTTAAATTGATTTATTTGTGTTGCATTGAATACTATCTAACTGGAAGTTGTGTCTCTGTTTTTTTCAGTTAATGCTTGCTAGAATTCTTGAATAGCCAGTGATAAGTGGGGGTATCTGCACTTTTTTTCAATAATACAGCATTTAAATTGATTTATTTGTGTTGCACTGAATACTATCTAGCTGGAAGTTGTGGCTCTGTTTTTTCAGTTAATGCTTGTTAGAATTCTTGAATAGCCAGTGATAAGTGGGGGTATCTGCACTTTTTTTCCAAATAATACAGCATTTAAATGGATTTATTTGTGTTGCATTGAATACTATATAGCTGGAAGTTGTGATGTTTTTTTCAGTTAATGCTTGTTATAATTCTTGAATAGCCAGTGATAAGTGGGGGTAGTTTACTTCATTGTTATTCAGTTTCTGCCTTATATAAGTGGTACATTTTGGGTTATTTCCAGCTTAAACTCTGAGATTTGGCCAGCTAAGACCTACATGAAATCAAATCAACTGGGCGTATAAGTGAATTTAAGTAAATCTTTATCTGCACCTTTTTCAAATAATACAGCATTTACATTGATTTATTTGTGTTGCACTGAATACTATCTAGCAGGAAGTTGTGACTCTGTTTTTTTTCAGTTAATGCTTGTTAGAAGTCCTGAATGCCAGTGATAAGTGGGGGTATCTGCACTTTTTTTCAAATAATACAGCATTTAAATTGTTTTATTTGTGTTGCATTGAATACTATCTAGCTGGAAGTTGTGGCTCTGTTTTTTCAGTTAGTTCCCCACCCACCCTTCGTGCTTTTGTTTTGGTGTTAATCCTGGTGTCTTTGAGACTGCCCACCCCTCTTGTAAATTTGCATTTGAATACTCATCCTGGGCCCATCTCATTTGCTCACTCAAAAAAAAAGTACTTTTTTCATCTGCTTTTACTGCATTTGTGTTTCGTCCTACTTTATTTTGCTTTTGCATCATCTTAAAAGTACTCAATTGTATTTATTACTGCTTGGTGTAACTATTATTCTAAGCCTTTTGGTTTAAGCACTTGGGCTTCAGACCAGTTGTTTTACATTAAGAAGGTTTGTGGTCTGCACTGTTGTGGCAGGACAGGTAGCTTACATCTTTCTAAGTTGGGAACTGCTGATTGAAGGCTCAGTGTCTATTATTCTAAAAAAGTATTAGTTCTGGTTTAAGCACTTGGGCTTCAGGACAGTTATTTTACATTAAGAAAGCTTGTGGTCTGCACTCTTGTGGGAGGAGAGGCTGGACTCTGCCCTTCTGAGCTGGGAATTTCTGGTTAAAGGCTTATGGTGCCTGCATATTTGAACTGTTTCTTATTGAAATTGATGCACCTTGTTTGCTGCAGCATAGACTAGATCCAGGCCTGCTGAATCTAGCTTTGTTTGTATAACTTGAGCACTAATCCAGGCATTTTTTTTTTGAGAAGGTTCCTCTGCAGCCCAGAGGCAGGAGTGTGCAGTTAGAACTTGTCTAATTGAAGACTACAGGAACAGGGCTCAGTTTTGAGATATTTTTACTGATTAATTGGGTAATTTGTTTAAAAGCATTTTCTAATTGCTTGTAGTCATTTAAAGCTGTTTTAAGTGTATTTTTACTGTTTGTAGTTGTTTAAAGCTGTTTTAAGTGTATTTTTACTGTTTTTGCCTTATCTTTCCAAAAAAAATTGTCCTTGTTTCCCACCTTTCTAAGCTAGTATAGTCCAGTTTTCAGGCTAGTGTTGAATTCAGGGCTGTGTAACAATTTTCTGAGTTGCCCATACCTTACTTGGATAGAGGGAGGTTTCTCTGTTCACCTGTGAGAGAGGGAGCTTTGAGCAGCCATCTGTCCCTGGAGGAGTGGTTCCAGCCCAGAAGTTAGTAGTTTATAGGCCATTTTAGGCTAATTTCTATCTCTTTCATTTCCCTGCTGTAAAAACCACATCTGCACGGTTTTGCACTTCCAGGCAGCATGGTTAGCTAGGGCTAAATTTATCCTGGCTCCACCAAGTCTCCTCTTCAGTTTTTCCCTTGAACGTAGTCTAACTCACAACCTAAGCACTTAAAAAGCATCCTACAGTCCAGCATTTGCTCAGACCTAATAGCAAGCACTAATATACCCTGACACTTGATTGCCCAGCAGGGCAAGGCTCATTATTCACCCCTCACCAATCAAGTGACTAAGCAACTCACCCTAATATTCAGGCATGACCAAAGGGCAATTTCAGGTATACTCTCCAGTCCAGCTGGTGAACCTGGGTATACTGAGGCAATGTTACAACTGCCTCATGTACACAGACAACCCTCTCCTCCTACAACAATACATTAACATATGTGAGAGGTGCAATTATATAGCTAAATTGGAGGCTAAGCTCTCTCCACCCAAGACTGGAACAGGCAGTCATGGGGAGAAGGCTAACACTTGCACCACACCTTCAGCCTCACATAGACATACTAAACCAGCAGTGGCAAAAATACACATAAATGCACACAATCATCCTCAGAGGCTCTAAATAAAAACCTGCAAAAGCATCACAGACCTCCAAAGCAAACACCCAAAAAACCTGCCACCTCCCGTCACAAAGTAGACAACACATAAAACACAAAATCAGTGTGCCACACAATCACGGCCCTTAAGGTGAAATAACATGCCTAACACACTATTAATAGGTGACTCTATAGTCAGGCACACTGACGTCCCACTCACTAGGGTGGACAAGGAGAAGTTTACTGTTAGCTGCCTGCCGAGAGCCAGAATCTGCCACATAACACAAGCACTCAGTTCACTCCAGAACAAGTACAAATATGACTCTGTCATTGTTCATGTTGGTGGCAATGACCTGAAATGTACCTCCCTGGACTACATGAAAAGAGACATGGAAGAGTTCTCTGATCATGTAGCTTTGGCAGCATCCTGCCCTCACCAAGAATGATACCTCAGTATAAAGAAAAAATGATCAATTTCAACAATTGGCTAAGTTTCTGGTGTCATTCAAAGGGGATCCAGTGTTGGTCAGCCTGGGATGACTTGCTCGATGGGCCACATTGTTTCACAAGAGACGGCTTGCACCTGTCACCCCTAGGCTTTTGAATACTGGCAAAGGCTCTTGCTGCCCCCATAGTGCCTTTTTTAGGCAAGGCTCAAAAGTCAAACCCACCTCCGTAAACAGCACAAATAAAAAAATGAAGGTTATGCTACTCAACGCCAGGAGTTTAAATCTCAAAATGCATGTACTCGAAGCACTCCTCAGTATGGAGAACATCGACATCTGTGCAGTAACTGAAACCTGGTTCAAGGCTCCACACAAGACCCGAGCACTACCAGGCTACAACTCATACCACACATTTCGGCCACAAAACATGGACCGACACACAAAAGGAGGAGGTGTATCCATATTCATCAAGGATACCTACACCTCCAGGTTAGTGGCACAGCATGATACCTCCGAGATCATCCATGTGCAACTAACATCAGGCAAATCTGCAATGCAAATTGTGGCCTGCTACAGATCACCCTCTATAACCCAGGACCACCACTCCGCCTTGCTAGAGACACTGGACAACATGAAGGTCCTACTGAACACCCTGATATTGGGCGATTTCAACTACCCTACCGTTAACTGGGAAAACTACTCAAGTACAAACTCCCAGGTCCAGCGCTTCCTGGAATTTATCAACTCAAATGCCCTGGATCAGCTGGTAAACTCCTCTACCAGAGGTGATAACATATTGGACCTGGTCATCACCAACATGGGTGACAGGTATTCCACACCTGAGGTCAATCCGTCACTGTTTAGATCAGACCATAAACTAATCACTCTGGATGTCCACACCACACCACCACCTCCAACCAAGGAAACCACAGTGAAAAACCTTTCTATAGCAAACTTCACCTTACTTAAGACAGAGGTGGTAAGTTTCACAGCCCTCACGCTAAAGGATAACAGTGACCAAGATGCAGGAACCTTTACAAATGCACTCTATGAGCACCTACAAGGATGCATGGATCATGCCATCCCTAGCAAAACCAAGACTCACTCCCCTAAGAGAAGGAAGCCAGTCTGGTGGACCCCTGCCATAAACAGGCTATACAATAAAAGAAGGAAACTAGTTCAGAAAAAAAGCAAATCCCAAGAAGGAAAGACATCCCTGATCAGTATCAGTAAGAAACTAATGCCCCTCATAAAATCATCCAAGGCTAACTTCGAAAGAAAAATAGCCAAGGATTCAAAAGATAACCACAAAACCTTCTTTAGCTATGTCAAGAATCTAAGTGGCAACTCAGAGATATGCTTTGAGCTAGTGCAAAATAGCACAAAATATACTGAACCCACTGATATTGCCAGCATCCTAGCAGAAAGATTCAGTGTAAACTTCACCCCCCTCTCACCCCCAAAAGGGCCTACAACAATACCAGAAAAGTGCAGTGTCCCAGAAATCAGAGACGCACAGGTGAAAACAGCCCTTTCAAAAGCCAAAAGTTCAGCATTAATGGGGCCAGATGGTGTCCCAGGCTGCGTCTTGCACAAACTACAGAACAAACTAACCCCCCACCTAAACACACTGTTCAGTCTCAGCCTCTCCACAGGCTATGTGCCCATAGAATGGTGCACAGCAATGGTTATTCTGCTCCACAAAGAAGGGGCCACAACTGACCCTGGTAACTATTGCCCCATAAGCCTGACTAGCCTGGTCTGCAAGGCTATGGACCACATCATCATGTAACTCATTAACAAAGACATTGGGAACCTCCAAACTCTTGACCCGACTCAGTTCGGCTTTGTTAAGGGCAGATTATGCCTACTAAACCTGGTTGACTTCTTCAAGACAGTTGCC